>NC_056733.1:1858757516-1858835016 GCF_019279795.1 Protopterus annectens
AGGAGAGTGAAAACATGTGGGATATATTCCCAACCATACGTGATATATATGGACACACACACACACACACACACACACACACACACACACACACACACACACACACACACACACACACACACACATGTGCCAGTACTGTGAATCAAACACTTGCATATCTCATGATAGGTATTACAGAAGTACAGCACTATTGCATCTGGTATAAAGCTTACTGACTCTTTCCTTTGTAACTGTGCTGATATATGCACAATATATGCACAGGGGAGGTATTATTGTTACAGGTGTCATGAGGTTTGCCAGTGTCACCCTTACAGCATTCTACATTGTCTATCTTCCACTTCAATTAAAAAAAAACCTGACCTTAGCAGTTACACAGGTTATTGTAGAAATAGTTGTAACACACCAGTGAGCTGTCCCCGATAATCATTCATCTGCAAAGAAGCCCCACCACTTATTAGTCATGTCCAAACATCTGTCCATACCTCATGTATGGCTTATTGTACTTAGAGCATATCACCATATACAGTTGTCAATGATGATGCTGTATTGCAACAGCATGATGTATTAAGACAACAGTCACCTTCAGACATCAGGCACTGCACATACATGGAATCGACATAAACATCAATACATGTACATATATGCAGTCTACATCAGTAAGTGCACTAGCAGGTCAAGATGATACATTCCACACCTTCCCCACACCACGTGTGAAACATAGCTGAACATTACACCATAATGGATGTTGTATTCATGTACTGGTAGGACACTGCCACCTTCACCGAGTAGCCAAGTGTACATATATGACAACAGCACATATCAGTGACACACACACAGCATTATTTCATGTCATGCTCCTACAAACTGTTACTTGACAGTGCCATGGTGAAGCCAGGGCACTGTAATCGTCAACAGTGAGCACATCATATTTGCCTCACACACCTCATGTTTACTGGAAGAGTGCTAGCAATGTGCTCTGTTAGAGCTAGGCAGTACACTCATTCAAGCATGTGCGAGGTCTGTGGCTTGTAAACATCTCACCCCAGCATGTACTGGCTATTGTAGTACTAAGGCTAATGTTCAGACAGCACACAGCATGCATGGCTTGCAATTGTTGATATGGGGTATATGTAGGAGCTGTGGCCACACATGGCTGTACATGTCATGAACATATCACCTGTGACTACACAGGAACATACAGAGCAGAGCTGGATTTCCCTGAGTCTGTTAATGCAGACCTTGTGTAGGTCTTATGATCCTGTTATTTGGGTATGTTTGTAAGCATTGCATTAGGTGGACATGTCTAATGACATACATGCCACATGGGGTGTTGTATGATATTATAGGTGTCATGGGTGACCAGTAGAGAGGGAATATTACCTCTGTTAACATAGATATCAAACCTTATGTAGTGTTAGCATGCTATCTGCCATGTGCATGTGTGTAATGACTGTAGCCGCCTGTATGTAGAAAGGATAACAAAAGCTATGGTAATGTCATTTATGTTGTATAAGTGTGGGATGTACATATCCAGGGCAG
This sequence comes from Protopterus annectens, assembly GCF_019279795.1. NCBI lineage: Eukaryota > Metazoa > Chordata > Ceratodontiformes > Protopteridae > Protopterus > Protopterus annectens. Next base: position 1,858,759,056 of record NC_056733.1, read on the forward strand.
GTACAGTTAGGTCATATCCAACCATGAGGGTGTTGTTTACTGGTGTACAGCAACAGTCAACCGTGTTAATGCTGACAACATCTGAGGGGACCCTGTTATGTGTACAACTGAGCTGGTTACAAACAGTGGTATTATTGCATTACATAACACATTATGCAGCTGTGTCTGTACATGGGTACCTTGCACAGTTGATGTAGGCCTAGGTACAGTCCACCAATTGAGGGTCATCTGGTGGTCTACCATACTATGTCATACCACATATGGATGTGTGTGTTGGTAGTTGGGGGCAAGGTTGTGGATGTATATGAGGATACAACCTAAAATGCAGCATTTGCCACTGTCACCTGCACCTGACTCATCTGTGATATGTTATGTCAGAGTAGTGGTCTTTGCATGTGAGTAGCCTTTATGAATATGTGTACACCACCACCTGGAATGGTCCATACCACTGTTATGGCCCACATATCTGGATCTGAGTTATATAGTGGTAGTACAATTGTGCACTGCAGAGCCTTTAGCCAGGTGTTCCTCACTGCATAGGTGTCAGTATTCCCCATTGTAGGTTCTACATTGAGCAAATGGATTAGTAAAGCCACACATCTAGCACTGGTTAGCATAAGCATCCAATGCAATTATCTTATAAGGGTCAGGGTGTTACTTCTGGGTGTAGGACATTTGCCTTGGAAAGAGGCTATATGGGAAAATGCGACCTACGTATTATACACACATGTGAAACATGGATGCATGTGCTCTGTGTTGAAGGCTTGTCATTCAGTCATGACAGCCTGGAATGACAGACACTGGACAACCTCATAATAACAGCAGGACATTGGCTCATTGTTTTGGTCTAGCAGTTGCCACTCGTACCATGATATCACTGCGAGTAGCAGTAATGTGCTTGGTAGCAATTGCCTCATGTACGGTGATGGACAGCAGCAGAAACTGTGTATATGACCAATGTGAGATATACTTAGGGTAACAGTCCTGCTAATAATGACAACTACTGCACCTCAGCACCATTACACAATGTGGCTCACACATTATGCTTGCACATGCCACTGTTACACGTATAATGCCACTGTCCACAACCTGCTGTCAATGTATGCTTTTCAGGGCAGCAAGGTGTGTGACACATGCTGTAGGTAGCATCCACCTGTGTGTCCCAGGTAACCTATTGTCTGCCACATCCACACATGTATGAATATGCATACTTAACATATATATGTCAGTATGTCATGTACATGTATGCATGTGTATCACACAGCACAGACACAGATATATCATTTACATGCCACATACAGGTACCAGGTAGTAAACCAGTATGATGTGTGTATATATACTGACAGGTAATATGTACATAGCTGTAAACATGTGTGTTTACAATAGGAGTCCATTACAATGTGTTTTGTATATGTAAGTGTATGAGCATGCACACTATGGCCTTCTGTGGTTAGAATCAGAGTGCATCCCAAACAACCCTGTGCTACTAAGTGTATGAGTGTATCCACTGCCACTTGTGTAATTTGAGTCAATGCTTCCAACAAGCCCTTTGTTACTGTGTATGAGCATGCCTAGTATAACCTTGTATAGTTGTAGTCATAGTGCATCCCAAACGGCCCTGTGCTACTAAGTGTATGAGCATGTCCACTGTAACCCTGTATAGTGATAGTAGTTGTCCATTCTACAGATGGCCATGCTCCAGTTCAGGTTCCTGTTGTGCTACAACTATACATCTCGGGCCTACCTGCAGATGATGTGTCTTGTTTGTGCATAGAGGTTATAATGGACACCTACTTTAAACACACAGGTTTACAGCTATGTTCTTCATGACTGTCAGGCTCCCTGTTGTTGCCCTCAATCTTAGAAGGGCAGTCTGACTGCCTTGGAATGTGTAATTTCTGTGGCACGTCTCAAAATTGTAATAGTGATCTGTAGATAGGCAGGAGTTCTGAACCCACCACTGGCAACTGTGTGCGTGTGTTTGTGTGTGTGACAGCCATACCTCCCAACCATACCGAATTACTCGGTTTTTACCGAGTTTTGGGGTCTAAGTAATGGGGTGCCATGATTCCCGAGTGGCACCCCTTCATTTACGATTTTTTCCCAGTTTTTTTTAAATGTTTTTTTTTCTTTCGTGTTTGAGCTGACGTCATTACGTGCGTGATGACGTCAGCTCTGCCAGCCTGTCAGAATTGAGCTCAAGGGCTCACATACATGCATTGCTACTGTTTGAAAGAATTTGGATTTCCAGCTGTCTGCGAGCGGGAAGTACAGCATGGGTATAGTACTGCAGAGTGAATATTTCCAGAGTGGAATTAGTTCATGGCAAATGAGCTTTAAGGTATTTTTACAGTAGTTATCGTCTTCTCTGTCTAAGTGCAGCATGCAGACTCTGAGCTTTCATTTTGAATAATTAGCTAGCTCGTGAAATTAGCTTAGTCCAGGTATTTATTTTTGGATAGCTCTGTGTATTTTCTGTAGTTATCTGCTGTGTAGCTTAATTTGGAGCAGAAGCTATTGTCTGTATTTTCTCTGCTGTGCTGTCACTGTAGCTTAAGCTTTAAGGTATTTTCCGCATGTCTCTAAGACAGTGCAGCATGCAGAGCTGTCGTTTGAATATTTAGGTAGAGCAGTTATCATCTGTACTGACTTGAGCTTAAGCTTTAAGGTATTTCACAGCAGTTATCTGTATTTTCTCTGCTGCCATGTAGCTTAAGCTTTAAGGTACTTGTTACTGTGTGTCTTTCTAAGACAGTGCAGCGTGCAGAGCTGTCATTTAAATAATTAGTTAGGTAGAGCCGTTATTATCGTCTGTATTGAGCTAAGCTTTAAGGTATTTTGGAGCATATCATCTGCATTTTCTATGCTGCTGTGTAGCTTAAGCTTTAAGGTATTTCCTGTGTGTCTCTAAGAGCTCTTGTTTGAATAATTAGCTAGCTCGTATTTTCGGATATCTTGTCTGTATTTTCTCTCTGCTGTGTAGCTGCTTTTAAGGTATTTCAGAGCAGGGCTTAAGCTATTTTGGAGTAGTAATTAACTTTTTTTTTTCTATATGGGCCTTCACTTGCATTAATGTTATTTTTTGGTCCTATGTGATACAATTTTCATTTTCTAATTGGACTAAATGTTAATAAAGACATTCCAGGGTAAAGGCTAATGCTAATTAACAAACTCAAAAAGCCATAACCAGTGACACAAATAAATGTTAAAAACTTTACTTTACTGAAATAAAACACACAAATCCAAATAACTTAAGCACTTTTCGTCAGGTCTAGTGCCTGACTTCTTCAGAGTATCACTCATTGTAGGAACGTTTACATTTATATATTAATTACATAATTGGAAAACTGGAAAATTAAGTAGTTAAAAAATGAGAACCTGCTTTACGTCATTCTCCATTTAAAATTGTTAAAAAGTAAGTAGCCAAACACAAAGTGTGGGTAATGATTTTACATATAGACCTAAGTAGTGTATGTATTTAAAGTATACATAGTGAAATAGGTCCACAAATCCTAATATAATAAAATAAAATAAACATAATTGTAGACCTTCACAAACTAAGAATAGTAGTAGTCATACAAACCTATAATAATGCAACAAAATGTTGTTTACCTTTGTAAACTCCTCAGTTTCAACAAACTGGAAATTGAACAAGTGTCATTTAGACCTGGGTAGCAGTACGCATACAGCCTCACCTGCCAGCATAATTCAGCTTCCTCTAACTGTAAAGATCTTGGACCACCCCTCTGATTAACTGGGATGTGGTCAATAGCAGTAAATTTAAAATTGTGGTTCAAATTAATAACAGTGTGCTTTGCTAGAGCGTTTTCCATTTTTGATGTTTTAATTGCGTATAAATGCTCATATATACGCTCTCTCATTCTTCTAATGGTTTTCCCAATATAGAAGGCCGAGCATTGTTTACATCTAGCTAAGTAAACCACGTAACAAGAGTTACAATTTAATTTAAAATCTATTTTGTATGTATGGTTGTTTATGCAGAATTGTGTACCCTCCTCAACATGCTTCCAAAGTTGCAATTCTGACACTTATGCATTTTTTTGCTAATGCTAATTAGCCATGTGCTGTCTCACACAAATGTCTGTGGGAAGTATGGTATGCATGGAATCATTCAGCTGAGTAAATTAGCATGCTCTGCCACATTAAAGAATACAACCAAAATGCTGTATTTGCCCTGTAATAGCCAATAGGGAGACTGCATTTCATGCAGTATAAGGTAAAATAAAGCATGTGTATATGCGTGCAGGGATATGAGTGGTCTTGAATAACCATGTGTGTGAGATTGCATGTCTACCTGGCTAAATACACCAGGGCATTAGGCAAGGAAATCATTTTTGCAGGGTGTGTGTGTGTGTGTGTGTGTGTGTGTGTGTGTGTGTGTGTGTGTGTGTGTGTGTGTGTGTGTGTGTGTGTGTGTGTGTGTGTGTGTGTGTGTGTGTGTGTGTGTGTGTGTGTGTAGACTTTTATGATGGAAATGTTCTGAATTGGTCAGTTTTGTCATTATTGGTTCATGCATTTTGTTTCATTCCAGGGCATTAGGCAAGGAAATTATTTTTGTAGGGTGTGTGTGTGTGTGTGTGTGTGTGTGTGTGTGTGTGTGTGTGTATGTGTAGACTTTTATGATGGAAATGTTCTGAATTGGTCAGTTTTGTCATTATTGGTTCATGCATTTTGTTTCATTCCAGGGCATTAGGCAAGGAAATTATTTTTGTAGGGTGTGTGTGTGTGTGTGTGTGTGTGTGTGTGTGTGTGTGTGTGTGTGTGTGTGTGTGTGTGTGTAGACTTTTATGATGGAAATGTTCTGAATTGGTCAGTTTTGTCATTACTGGTTCATGCATTTTGTTTCATTGTCTACTGAAAAAATGTTCAAACAATAAATTTAAAATGCGCTCTGACTTAAATCTAACAAGTGTGCTGTATTATACAAGGAATATAATTTAATAAAGTCAGGAATGTGCATCAAAGAACACATACTTTTTTTGTGTGCAAGGGGCCTATGATTTGAAAATGGCCCAAAGGTAATCTTTATCCACCACTGGCCAAATGCATTTTCTTTGTGGTGATGGTTTCAATGTTTTTTCAATGAATGTGAGTTTCAAGGGCAGAGAAGTTTTAATGCCAAGTTTATTTTCATTGTGAGACAGTATTGCTTTGTTTAGCAGATATCTATTGGTGGTTGTGCATTCATTGTGCTATAAAATGTAAAAATAAAATCCAAATAATCATTGTAGAAGTAAAGCAGTATACATGCACACACTAGTGTTTATGGTAAATGGGGTGAAATAGCCAGGTAATGGGACATTGGAATGGCTACAGGACAGGGGGACTCTGGTGCCATATTTTGGTGGTCCGTTCTTCAGTTTGCATTTGAAAGCTGGCATCCCACAATTCCACTGGAGTGGGCGGGTTATGTAATTATGTATGCAAATTTTATGTTAATCAGCGTACAGATTTGTACCTATTTTTTATGGGTCTTGTCCAGATTTTTGATGTTTGCAGGTTGAGAGGTATGGTGACAGCAAATGCCTGAGTGTGTGTGTCAGCAAATGGCTGAGTGTGTTTGTTTGTGTGCCTCAGCAAATGCCTGAGTGGTTGTGTGAGTGTATTTGTGTCTGCATGCTGTCATGACAGTGGGTTTTGCTGCATTCCAAAGAGATACCTCCTTTTGCACTGGCCTTTATCCTTGTCAACTGCAAATCCTCTCTCTTCCCCCTTCCCACTGCAAGTAATCAGTCCTGTGATGTCACCCAGCTCAGAAGAGGAATCAGAGTAAGTGTAATTGTATGTGTTCTGGGGCACATACCCCAACTGCATACCACTGTACTAGTTTTTACATAGGCAAGACATGTATGCACAATACTGACAAGTGTGTGCATGTTTGTGTGTGTGACTACCCTGTAGCCAGGCATACACATGTGTAATATCTTTTAGCACACCATGTTAGCCATCTGTGGTGACTGGTGTCTACAAGGTATTACATAGTTAGGAATGGTAAAGAATACACACTCAAGCAGGACTACAGTTGGGTGTGTTATTTTCCTATGCCACTGTCGAGCAGTGACACAGAAGTGGTCGCTGGGGTGTAAGTCCATACCCATCATTCCCCCACCCTAACTCCACAATCCCTGGGGTAGATTACATTAGCCATCATTCCCCACCCCGAACTCCACATACACAACAACCATCCCTTCTCTGGTGAACTGCTTATGTTTTAAATGTTATAACACAAGAGATGCATCTGTTTTGTGTAAACGTCAGTTCCTTTGGAAACCTTCTCTGCCACAAAGGGTGTTCAGATGTGTGTGTGCGTGTGTGTGTGTGTGTGTGTGTGTGTGTGTGTGTGTGTGTGTGTGTGTGTGTGTGTGTGTGTGTGTATGTGTATATATATATATATATATATATATATATATATATATATATATATAGAGAGTGAGAGAGAGAGAGAGAGAGAGAGAGAGAGCTGTAGCGGTGTATGTATATATATATATATATATATATATATATATATATATATATATATATACACACATTTATATATGTAGTTATGACAGTTGTACAGATGTGGACTTGTCTTTGTTGTTTCACAGAGTACAGTACATTTAAGGGTACTGTACATATGTACACAAAGTGACTGTCCCATTTGTTTTCAGTACTGTGGAATACCTGTAGTAAGATGCGCATTCTAGACTCCATGCAACGTGTATACAACCCAGATGGCTTAGTGATGTCAGTGTGCATGGTCAAGGGTGCAAGACCTGCAAGCTTTGTTGATACTGTCAATTAGGACTGCATAAGACATATTTAAGCAGTTGTAAGGAGGTGTAAATGTGTTTTCGTGACAGTAAGCAGCAGGTACATGCAGGTAACAGACATGTACAACTCGCAGTACACTTGAAATGCCCTTCTATGGCAATCCTGCTGATGTCACCCATCTACAAATACACCTCTGGGACTGCTGTAACCCAGTAATCTCCATGGCGTGTGCTGTAACTGAGTAATGCTGTAGTGTGTGTGTGTGTGTGTGTGTGTGTGTGTGTGTGTGTGTGTGTGTGTGTGTGTGTGTGTGTGTGTATGTGTGTGTGTGTGAGTGTGTCTGCCTGACTGTCAAAGAAACGATGCTTTTGGAGTATGCACACTCTTTACAATTCACATACCCACCTTTGGTAATCCTGCTGATGTCACCCATCTAGAAATACACCTCTAGGAATACTATAACCTAGTATTCTCTGTAGCGCGTGCTGTAACTGTGTATTGCTGAAGTGTGATAAACTAGTTTAGTAGAGGTTTTATTCCAAGAGAGGCCAGCTGTGTGTGTGTGTCTGTCTGCCTGAGAAAGTAACAATGATTTTTAGAGTATGCACGCTCTTTACAATTCACATAACCACCTTTGGTATTCCTGCTGATGTCATTCACCTAGAAATACACCTCTGGGACAACTGTACCCCAGTAATCTCTGTAGCACACGCTATAACTGCATAATGCTGTAGTGTGATAAACTACTTAGGTAGGAGTTATATTCCAAGACAGGTCAACTGTCTCCCTGACTGAGGAAGGAACAATGCTTTTTAGAGTATGCACACTCTTTACAATTCACATAACCACTTTTGGCAGTCCTGCTGTTGTCACCCACCTAGTAATACACCTCTTGGACTGCGGCAACTAAGTAATCCCCGTAGCAAGTGCTGTAACTGCACAATGCTATAGTGTAATAAACTAGTTAGGTAGGGGTTCTACTCCAAGACATGGCAGGTGTGTGTGTGTGTTTGACAGTCAGATCCTGTGTGGAGGTGGCTGTGAGTGTCTAATCACTGGACATGTTGGGGAGTGGATTTTGTAGTTTTCCTATATGGTGTCCGTTTTATATGTCACAATGTCCACCTCACGAGGAGTACAGATGTCAATCAGCCAAGGGACTGTGTTGGCAAGCCATATCCCTACATCTGGCAAAAGGCCTGGTGAACAAGGTATGCAACCCTACTATTACCCGCAATGCATTCTGAACCCATATGTCATACACAAACACACTTGCCTAAAATATACCGCTATGTTGCTAGTACCCTGCACATTGATGACAGATAGTAGGCATGGTGTGATTGCAGTGGGATGCAGAGGGCATGACACCCTGTCCAGCAGTACAATAGGCGCATAATTGTGGACAATGTGCCTTCACTATGTTCCCCACTGGATGCCTGCAACATATGTGGTGCCATCAAATGTGATCCAAGATGCCATACAATGCCTTACACATGTGCCCTGTATGGACTGATGCCACTGACACCAGGGAATACCTGTATCATGCGATCAATGCAGGTGCAGGGTCAACCTGTTGTCTATAAGCAGGTCCTGCCACACCAGGCCAGTATTGGCATATCTGAGGATAAGAGTCGGTGTACACAACATGTGCCAGCCAAACCAGGTACACTTGTACATGTCACTGTATATTACTGTGGGACGTGCACATCCCAGGCAATGCCCATGTCAAGGACTATCACACAGAGACATGGCATGCATTGCAAAGCAATGGCCATACACAATGGTAACCAGGATGTCAGGACAGTTCATACAATACCCATCTGTGTGGGACATTGCAGACACTACACCCCTGTACCACACTGCACACCATTGTCGGGTGGTGTGATGCCAAGGATTACCCCTCACCCAGCCTTGTACAGCCATCTTGCGCAGCCATCCACTACACACCCATGAAGCAATGCACACATGCATGTCAATACTGTCACCTTGTGTCTGCATGTGGGGTATGATGCTCCAAACCACAGTCACACCCAGTATAACTCCCATTGGCATACCGACTGATGTCAGACATGTTCACATGCCCTAGCCCATAGAACTTCCAGATATCCTTTGTGGTGCATGTAGTACCTGTAAATTACTGCAGCATGGCAAACTAAGTAGTTGGGAAATGTATTTGTGGGTCTGGCAAAATGTGTCAATGTGAGTCCATTACAGAGTGTGGTTGTGTTGACAATGGCATCCGTTCATGTGGACAGCCATGTGTGCTACACCTAATGTATGTCTACTATATCTCTGTTGCAGATGTCACTCACCAGCACACATATATGTTCTTACAGCACACCAACATGTCAGCTTTGTGGCACATGGAGTAACTGCATGCACTTGTAATAGTAATGACTAGTCAGTCAGGGGTTTGAACCCCTGTACTGGTAGGTGTGTGACAGATGAAGCTTAGGTTTTAGTCTCCAAGCCCTTCTCTGATGTACTTTGCCTCTGTCTGTCCCTACCACACACTATCTGGTGGATGTTGAGATGTACACCTGCTCAGCAGCAGCTTGTGTTTTGTAAGTGATGGTCATGATCAGGTGATGGCATCTGCACCTATTGCAGTCCTCCTCTAGCTGATTGCATGTGGAACAGCTGTGATGATGTTCCCATAGCCAATCACATGGAAACACAGTACAATATGTATGAACATCATGTTGGTGTTTGCCCATGACAGTCGCTGTGAGTGGAATCTGGATCTGGTGTTTGGTAAACAGCATCACAGATGATATCTGGATGTTCCTCAAACAACACACACAGTGGAAATAGCCTAAAGTCAGGAGGGTGATGTTCCAGGCATGACTACAGCATGTAAGTGTAGCTATGCTTAATTGAGACTACTGCCAGTTTAACAAGTTGTGTGTGATAATGGCTGTTCTGCATGTTTTAAAACTGACAAGACAGTGCTCTGTTTGTGAGGGAACCCCCATCTGTAGGGCCATCTGTGGACTGGTCAGTGTGTGGAACCATTTGTTTCCTGTGTTACTCACTGAACACACATCTGTGAACTGCAGAGCATAGTATGAGGACTGCAGTCAGTACATGGTGATAGTGATGAGAGTTACTGCCATCGCATCCCTGATTGGACATATGTCACATGAAACAGTGGTATGACAGTCACTGTCTGGGGTTAAGTGACATGCCAATAATGGGCCATTGTTCATAGCTGCAGTCACAAGTCTTCTACACATTGTACAGATGTCATGCAGTATATATGCATGTGTTGTGCTCCCTCTGCAAATGTATACCAACTGTTGTGTTGGGTTGATGGTCATATATATATGCATGTTGTTATAAGTAATCCTGAATGCTGTTGACTATTACTAAGCCATATCTGTGTTAAAACTGCAACACCATGGGCTGTATGGGTTTGGAGGTCCTGGCAGAACCTCCTGTCCCACTTCAGCTGGCCATAGCACTGGGCACCAGCACATCTGGGGCCCAGCCTTGGACCTCCAGCTCTGTTGGCTCTGCACCACCTTCTGGTGGAACCGCCACTGAGGATGGGGCTTGTCCCCCCTGGGAGCAGGTCCAGACAGGAACTTGTCCAATGTCCTACAATCCCAGACATGGTGCGTAGGGGGCTCAATAATGGGTTCAGAGGCCAGATATGCCAGCTTGAGGGCAAAGTGTCACATTTACAGGGTGAGCCTGCCCCTCCTAGACAGCCCCCAGCAGTGTCACCTTTGCGGCTGTTTTGGTGCAGTGGTGGCTGCCCATGGCTGGGGATCCCCGTCCCACTGTTTCCATCTGCGGGCTCATGGGCTTGTGACTGCCGAACACCCATCCTTGTCCAAGGTGTATCCCCCCACATGTCATATACCCGCCCTGTATGCTGTCTTGTCTGTCATCCTACCCAACCTGTCCTCCACGAGCATACCTACTCCCCTTCCTCCATATCCCACTCTTACCCTACGGAAACAAAAGGCCAATCAGTTCCTAGAACAGAATTTGCCCCATACATAGCTGTCCATTTCACACGTGTCCACTGGACACATGTAACTCTTTTAATATGCATCACTACATACTCCAGTTGTCCTCACCCCTGTCTCTCAGGGACACAGTCCTGATATGCACATGACTCCTAAAGGTTCCATGTACACGTGATGCAGATGACCCCATTGTACACACAACACTACTGGTCCCTCTATGGTTACCCCCGTTACCTTTTTCATGATGATGATGTCAAACACAGCACCTTGCAAGAGTACTGTTCTCATATAATGATTGGACAGGAACTGTTGTGTTAATGTAAATAAAATGCACAGAGTGATGTATTTGGCCAATGTACAAACGTTTGCGTGTATTAATGACACATGTCTGTCTGAGGGGGTCTTGATATTACATAGGACAACACCACTACATACTACAGGCATTGCTGGTGTTTCCCTTTTCATTCCTTTGTAATGCTTTGTTGTCACATGGGATGTTCTTGTTATAGCTATATATATGTATGTAGCTATATCTGGACATACACAAACATACATCTACATGATGGAATACATTTCCTATACTGCTGAATGACTGCACTGAATGATATGTTTGTGATAACATCCAATGTCTGTATATCTGCCATGGCTTAGTGGTAAACCAACATTAGCTGTGTGTGCAGGGTCCTGGTTTCAACCTTGCAGAGGCCGTTTATTTTGTTGCTGGGCAGAACAAGGCCATTGGATACGGAGTGATTAAAGCACATTAAAGCAGTTGTGAGCAGGTGTGCGTGGGTTTGCACGGAGCTAAGCAATGCTAACCTCCGGTTACAGTTTCTTACACTCAGTTTACCTGTACATTGTTTCACCAGTGTAATACTCGCATACTGGTGGCCAAACAGGCTTATATAAGCTTGCTCCCGCACTTGCAAATGCATTGCATTTGGTGTTTGCATCTGGCAATCACACCCCTGGGTGGGAGTGAGGACTACGATATTACCTTGTTATGCCTATTACATTGGATTATATGCCTACAGTATTGGGAATGGTTGCTCATTAGGCAAAAGCATGCCTTTCGACTGTACAGAATCCACGGCCTGTCCAGAGTTTGATTCATATTATTGGTGTGTTCCTCTTACAATCTGCATCTGTCTGGCTAATACATGGGAACTGACACTCTTCAATACAAACAAGTAATTGGGTTTTGGAACCCACATCCTTCAGTCGAGTTATGCTACTGCATACCTAATATTCTATCATCTTTCTAAGGTTGTAAGTGGAATATGTGCTTTCTGTCCCTATCAGACCTCTCAAACGATCAGGGACAAATATCAACTGAATCAGGGACATGTCATAACAACATCAGGGACACATTTACATTATTAGTGCTATTAACCTGACACATTGACAGACTCAGAGCATATGAATTCATACACATTTTCTGAGGGAAATGATGTTTATAACTCTTAATTGTTGTCATTATTCATTACGTGTAATTCAGCACCTTTCCTCCAAACGTTACTAGTTTTAGGAGGGATTAAGTGGGACAGAGTTAGAATTTGAGTCAAAATCAGGGACGTCCCTGGAGATCAGGGACAGTTCAGAGGTATGGTCCCTATTTGATCCCCCAATGGTTTATGTCCTGTCCAGTGGATTTACTCTTAGGGGTTGGAGGTAAGGGCAGCAGCTATGCCCATTTCGGAATATTACTTACATCACTGGGGCAGTCCTAATATGACTGCACCACCCAACACCTGCATGCCTAGGCCCATAATTGCATAGCCATAGTTCCCCCACCTGCCCTTTTTCTACAGCACTCATCCTTACTGAGGGTGCAGGTGGGGTAAAAACACACCACTACACACTGCCCACTCTCTGCATGTCAGGACACATGTCGTACGTTTTGTCGACCCATGGGTTATCAGGCTTGCACAACCTACTGGACCATGTACGTCTACAGCCTGGTTTGATGAATCATTACTGGGACTGACTCCGATGGTCATTCATTTTTAGGTGTCCCAGAAGGGACATCGATGTCTATGTTTCAAGATTAGACCTGACAGGTCTCTCCCACTGGTAGTATCCTGCCAGTGGTCTGGGAAGCAGTGGTGTGTTTACTTTTATTGTGTGTCTGTATGTCTCGCCGGCCTAGTTGGGGGGGGGGGGTTGCTGCTATGTGTTACACATTTGTTTATTGGACCCTTCACCCCCATTTGCACTGCCCATGAACATATGTACTTCGTAACTGCTTTATCATATGGTAGCTATATACATGTGTATACTGACAGTCACATACATCTATAGATATATATATATATATATATATATATATATATATATATATATATATATATATATATATATATATATATATATATATATATATATATATATATATATATATATATATACATTACTATATACAGATATATCTGTATATGTATGCATACATGTATATATTTATATATTGCATATATTGCTGTCTATATATATATATATATATATATATATATATATATATATATATATATATATATATATATATATATATATATATATATATATATATAGATATATATATATATATACACATTACTATATACAGCTATATCTGTATATGTATGCATATATTTATATATATATATATATATATATATATATATATGTATATATCTCCAACAACATATGGGTCTATGGGTGTCTGCATATGTATATATCTATATGTGGGTATATATATGTATTCTGCCTCTGTATGTATACATTTGTACTATGGAGAGGGAGAGGCTTATCTCTATTTAACTATGGGTAGATATACACTCACATACCTCTACATATATACATCTACATCTGGTTATTCCGTTCTTTGCCATAAAGATTACACTTTGCTGCAGTGGGACTCGTAGTGGGTGTGGCTGCTCATTGGGTGACACCTCTGCCCAATGAACACATTTGATTACATCCCTGGGGCTGTCCATATAGGCCCACACCAGCCAGCACCTGCACACCTAGGCCCATAAGTAGCTACCCATAGTTCCTCCCCCCGCACCTCCTCTACAGCACCCATCCTTACTCTGGGACATGGTCGGTTCTGAACACACCACTACACACTGCCCACTCTCCACTTCACAGGGCCCATGTCATACAATTGCCTCCACCCAAGGGTCATCAGGCATTCCCATCCTTGTATTCTGGGTATGTATACATCCCAGCCACAATGGTTGGTGTATCACCTTCTTTTGGTCTTGGCAATTTTTGGGTGTACAAGGGACACTCCTGTCTGTGTTCCAAGATTAGATTTCACGGGTGCACTGTGTACTGCCCCTCAGTTGTATCCTGCCTGTGGTCTGTGGAGCGGTGGACTATTTACATTGTTTGCGGGTTTGTGTGTATGTTTCCCGTGTCTGGCTGGGGGGGGTGGAAGGTCATGCTACGTGTTTTATGTTTCTTGCTTGAGCCCCTCACTTCCATTGGCATATCCTGTGAACATATGTCATTCTTGTGTGCTGTTTCCTATCATAGCTGTATATCTGTGTATATCTACACACACACACACACACACACACACACACACACACACACACACACACACACACAGATATATATATATATATATATATACGTATATGTATATGTCTGCAACTCTCTCTCTCTCTCTCTCTGTCTGTATATCTATATATATATATATATCTATATATATATATATATATATATATATATATATATATATCTATATATATATATATATATATATATATATATATATATATATATATTTATGTGTCTGTAAAGCAATGCATACACCTCGCAAACGCACTTACACATGCTTACTGGTGTTTATATATGCTTAAACCTGCTTACTAGTGCCTTATTCATTATGACATTGACACTTCGCTCCAGTTAACTTTTCATTGTTGTTTTGCAGGTTATACAGCAGGCACATGTCGCAGTATGTTCATGTACAGATTACCGATGGTAAATGGTATGTGATGCAGTGGGATTCGGAACGGGAATGTCTGTTTGTTAGGCGGTTGCTCCAACCAATACACTATTGCTGTGCTGCTTCATTTGCATATATACCCATATACCCATGGCTGCTGTTTCCCCAAACACCCACCCCAACACCTCCCTAAGACTGCAGTCATCCATTCTCCAGTTGGATTTGCGGTGTATCCACACCACTACACATTGGCCACTCCCTACTCCTATAGACTCATCCCATCACTTGACTCACTCCACGTATCCTCAGAACTCCCAAACTTTTAGCCCACAAACATTGGTGACATGAGCAACCAAAAGGACTCTATTCACAATTTTTGGGTTGTTCCACATGGGACACGTGTTTGTGTCAAGATTAGACTCTATACATCATTATATCCTTACTCCCATTAACATGACACTACAATAAATTAATAAGTATGACTCTGTGGTAACGCACACGTTACACATAATAGCCTAATTATGTATGTGTTTGGCGTATTTCCTTTACAAGTAGACCGGTTTAGTAATTGGAGTTGCTGTAGCAGGCAGATCACAGGAATGATTCCATGTGTGGGAAAGTCCTCACATTTGATTTTTTTCAGCACAGCACTGACTTCGGACATTGTACACACTTCTGCATTTTAGCAGTTTCGTCCTTTCCCTCTTATGCACAACCTATTATTCTATCTACTGTCGACGTTTGTAAGGTGACATTATTGTTATTTATGTCTGCAAATGGAATGAATGTGTTACAGATAATGTACTTCTACATATAGATGTCTGCTTGTGTGTATGCATATATACTTATAACGAACTCGCTGACCTCCTTGGGGAGGTCCAATTAGAACCAGCCCATCCATCGCATGCCTGGCTCCATAGTTTCATACCCATAGTTCCTCCACCCCATCCGACTTCAGCATACATGCATACCATCCATTGTCCAGTTGTTATCGCAGCCATGACACACCTCCACACATTGCCCTCCCCCGAGCATTAGGGGCCCTACACGTATGTTGTCCCAATCCATGTATTCTCAGGCTCTCCCACCATTTAGTCCTTGAACATACCTGCCCTTGCTTGTGCAATGGTCAGATGGCCAAATAGCCTATCAATTTTTGTGTAGTCCCACCAGGGACTACCCTCTGTGTGTAAAGTAGACTTAGCAGATCAACAATATTACTCCCACTGGTAATATCCTGCCTGTGGTGTGAGGAGCAGTGCTTTGCTCATTCCTGCCCAGCTTGGTATGACATATGCTGACAGCACTATATAATACTGGGGTTGCTGTTGATTCCCTTCTCATTCCTTTTGTTTATTGTTACGTCGTCCTTTCTTTATATATATATATATATATATATATATATATATATATATATTTACATATGTATATAGATATATGTGTGTGTGTATATGTATATATATGTGTGTGTATGTGTGTGTATATACATATATATATATATATATATATATATATATATATATATATATATATATATATATATAAATATAAATATATGTATGTGTATATATATATATATATATATATATATATATATATAGATATGTGTGTGTATTATATATCTGTACATACTTATATACATTTCCTATGCTGGGCACTGCTTAGACCCGCGCAAGCGCACTCAGACTTGCTTACTGGTACTTATATATGTTTACTGCTGCTTATTTGTGCTTACACCTGCTTACTAGAGCCTTACTCATTATGACAGTGCCACTTTGATTGAATGATATTTAAGTTAAATATCTCATGCAATATTAAATATCTCATGCGATACTCTTATGTCGGTTTTACAGCAAAACGATATTCATTCCACATGGAAAATGATTTGTGCTATTGTTGGGCTCAAACCATTAATGCCTGTTTGTTAGGCGGATGCTCCAAACACTACAGTATTGACATTTATGTTGATTCTGCATATTTTTCTCTATTTGAATGAATTTGATGTGTAAGCTACGCTCGGCGGAGGACAGCACTGTGCAAACACGCTGCGCTTTGCTTCCACCTTTAATATTGCAGCAATTCAAATGTATAATACGGACACTGGGAATCTAATTGTGAAAGTTCTTGGTACAGGGCTCAGCATTCCTCTACATGCTTGTGTGTTTACTACTTCCATTTTATTTCACTGTTTGTGGACACTCTTGTGTGCTTTGCATACATTTCGGTATCCACAGACACTAAATTACTGACTTACTATTTGAGGCGGGCTCTACTAGTAGGCATAGTAGGTTTTGCAACTGTCGGGGCATGTTTATGCCTCCGTGGAGCACTTGTTCATGCCCCCTGCACTCGCACATGTTTCCTGTGCATGTCGAGGGTGCGGCGGCGTGCCCTCATACATATTCATATGGCACTGCTGCACCATCTGTAGTGAGAACGCTTGACCCAAGGCTAAAACCGTCCTTGTGCTAAGCTTCTTGAATCCTGGGGGTTGAGTTTCCTGTGTTTCTGGCAGCCATCTTCTGCTGGTAGTGTATTTTCTTCACTGTTAGTGAGAGTAACAGGGTTGCTTGACCTTTTCTAGCATGAGTGATTGGTTGAAAGAGCAGGGGCTAGCAGGATTGGGTAGTATTTTGAGCTTCTAGATTCTTCAATCTTTTCTGGTATTTATACCATGTGTTTGCAGAGTGTTGCACTTGTTTCTCATTGTGCACTGCTGCTGTGCTGTTTTAACCTATTGTGAGGTATCTCAGTTGCATGTTTTCCCTTTCCAGCATTCCTGTGTAACTGATGCCCTCCCTTGCAACAACTGTGATTTTATCCAGCCCTACTCACACCTCTAGGTACTCTATTCTGATAGCACCCACTCTACCATCCTTTACCTCTCTTCCACAGATTCTGACAACCATGGATGGAAAATTTCCTATGGTTTCTCCTGCTAGTCTTGTTGATATGGGCATACTGAGACAGTGTAGCAACTGCCTCATGTATATGAACAACCTTCTTCGTCTATCACCTAGGAACACAATATGTGAGAGATGCAATTACATTAAGAACCTACAATCCTTGCTGTCTCAATCACAAGCCAGTACATCTGGGACTGAGAAGGTTGCTTGCACAAACACCATACCTTGAACACCACCCATACCTGTTCAGTACATTCCTACATATGTGGAGGTTCTCAACAGAACCATACCTAAGTAAAAGAGACCTCCTAGGCAAAAGCACACATACACATCACAACCCACCGCACCAAGAACCACACATAGTACACATGCCTGTGTCTCACAGCCACTAAGGCCCAGCCACAAACCCAACATACTAGTCTTAGGAGACTATCATGAGACACACAGATGTGGCCCTCACCAGGCTAGACAAGGGGAAAGTCATGGTAACTTTCTTGCCAGGTGCTAGAATCTGTCATATCACTCATCACTCATGCACTCATGTTTCTCAACAACAGGTACTGTTATGACTCTGTCATAGTCCATGTTGGTGTGAATGACTTGAGATGTACCCCTATGGACTATATGAAGAGAGATGTTATTGAGCTCGCTGGATATGTGTCCCAGCCAGGTATGTCCCTAGCCTTAAGCAGCATCCTACCGTCACCCAGAATGATGCCTCAGTACAAACAGAAAAGGATCAACTTTAACAATTGGCTTAGGTACTGGTGTAATTCCAAGGGGCCCCAGTACCTTACAGCCTGCGAGGACATGATTGACAGACCATGATGCTTTGCCAGAGATTACCTTAATCTGTCTCCCCTGGGTTTCAGGCTTCTGGCAAAGGCTCTTGCCTCTCCCATACTGCCTGTTTAGGCAAAGCCATGAGGACAAAATTACCAATGTGAAAAATTATTCTAAACAAAATTTGGAGGTTATACTGCTAAACACTAGAAGTCTTAACATGAAACTGCACTCAGTGTAAGCATTCCTCACCCTGGAAGATAATGACATTTGTGCAGTCACTGGAACCTGGCTCAAAGCTGCAGAGAGGACCCCAACCTTACCAGGTTACTTCTTCTACCATACTATCAGACCTCAAACAGAGATCTGCAAAGCCAAAGGAGGTGGAGTTTCAATAGTTATGAGAGACATACACACCTCCAGGCTGGTCAAAAAGTATGACACACAGGAGACACTCCAGGTGCAGTTAAATATTGACAAAATACCAATTCAAATCATAGCTAGCTACAGACCGCAACCATGACTCAGGAGGCCCACTCCACCTGTCTGGGGTTACTTGAATTCATCAAGATTCAACCCTCTACCCTGATTCCGGGTGACTTTAACTACCCAGCCATAGAGTGGAAGACCTATTCTAGCTCAAACACAAACACCCAGACATTCCTCAACTTCGTAAATGCCAATCCATTGAATCAGCTTGTTGACACCCCCGCAAGAGATGAAAATATCCTGGATCTGGTACTAACCAACATGAGTAGCCACTGTAGCACCCCTACAGTGTCACTCTCCTTGGTAAGACCCGACCATAAAGTAATCACTTTCAAAGTCACCATCTCCCCTAACCCCCCCTCCCCCTTGCCAGGGTCAAATAAAAAAACTTTTCCAAAGCTGACTACAACCTCCTGAGAGCAGATATAAGCAGCTTCACAGCCACAATCCCTTCAGTTGAATGAAGCACTAATGTCCAAGCCTTCACCAAAAAATGATATGCACATCTATATACAGTAGCTGCATGGACTCAGCAATAGTAATCAGAATAACTCTCCAAAACCAAGTCCATATAACCTTTTATTGAAGCGTAACGTAAATTAACTTAGCGCTTTCACCCATAAGCATCCATAAGCATCATCAGAGTAAACAGTGCTTAGAAAACCTAACATTTGAATAAAACACACACCACCCATCAATTAAAACTAACCAATTACACGTCTCAATACATTAAATATTTAAATGTCATTTTTAAAAAAACATTGCCTAAATACACCTTGTAAATGACAATTCATAATACAACATAAACATACATATTTTTAAAAATACATTCCTAATAAAACATTTGTAATAACACTAAATACAGTGAGACTTGTGTTTTAAAATACTTGATATATAAATGTATTCATTGATACCTGGGGGGGTTTGAAGCATCCAATCTCAACTGCCATAAACACTCTTTAGCTTCCAATAAATTCTTAACATCACCCCCCTTTTCATTTAGTGGGACTCTATCAATCACAAAAAGTATAATTTTTTTAAATTCAAACCTTTTGTACTATGTATCTAAAGTGAACTTACTGATTTCTTGTTTTTATGTCCCTTATATGCTCTAATATACATAACCTTAACTTACGAATGGTCTTACATACATAAAATGTGGAACAACTCAAACAGGTGGTGGCATACACCACCATGTTTGTGTTGCAGTTACAAAAACCAGGGCATCTAATTGTTCTCCTGTAGTTGTTAATCATAACATATGGCCCATTTTTTATGTATTTACAAACACTGCAAAAACCGCACTTGCTCATTCTTGACATCTTGTGAACATTGGTGTCCACCTCTTTTTCTAATAAACCTTTTATATTCACTCCCCTGCTGTTTATAAACACTGGGGATTCACCCAAAACCTCTACAGTTCACCCTTGAACACACTAGTCCATGTGGTTTGTATAATGGCCTTAACCATAACTGCAGTGTCATTGTATGGGAGTATCAAAGCACGACCTTTACCTTTAACATTGCTTTCCTCACTGTTACCATAATCCTTTGTCAGGCCTCCTTTTAAAATAGTCTGAAACACTGTTTTCCTTTTTTCAGTTACCTCATTGGGTATTTTGGATAATACTTCGAGAGGATACCCTCTCTCACACAACATATCAATCAATTTAACAATTTCAATAATACACTTTTCATCTTTGCTAACAAACCTAGACAACCTCACCATTTGTCCTTTCATAATATTTTTCTTTTGAAAATACGGGTGACAACTTGCAAAATGTAAAACAGAATTACTATACGTTTTTTCCTGTAAATATTAGAATTAACCACCCCATCTTCTTTGTATAATACACTATCTAAAAATTCACATTTATTCTGATTCACATTACTAGTAAATTTAAAAAATGATGT
The DNA here is from genome assembly GCF_019279795.1 of Protopterus annectens. Classification (NCBI taxonomy): domain Eukaryota; kingdom Metazoa; phylum Chordata; order Ceratodontiformes; family Protopteridae; genus Protopterus; species Protopterus annectens. The sequence continues at coordinate 1,858,779,833 of NC_056733.1, forward strand.
GGTGTTGTCCAAGTATGTAATAAAATCCTTAACCTCTACCTCAGTCCCTTTGCAAAACATTAAAATATCATCCAAAAAATGCAAATATAACCCTATTTTTGACATATAAGCAGAAGCAAAAACATTTTCCCCAGGATTCACGAATCCTCCATGTAAGGCTAAATAAATCTTACTTGGAAACTGCAGTTGAACGGTATGATGTCAGCATGCCATGCATATTCATGAGGGCACGCTGACTCCACTCCAAGTCTAACACGGACCGTGCAGGAAGGCAGGGGGCGTGTCTGACTGCCGAGCAGTCCAAAGGTCCATGCCCCTGCAAGTGTCTGAATTGTGAAATGTCAACACACATGAGCGAGTTCGCTCAAATGTCTACATACCCAACACTACACTCCCTCACATTGTAAACCCCCAGTACAGTTATAAAAAGTAAAACTTTTAATTTTTTTTATAATTCCCGATATAGCTGCCTATATTTGCGCGTGTTTGCGCGGGTGTGCCCATTGCTTAGCTGCAGTTAGCAATTTCAACATTGAAGAGCATAATAAGAAATGTTTATGCAAATTAAGCCAAATAGCAATAGCATAGTGGTAGAGTCTTCGCACAAAGAGGAGGCAGTCACGGTTCGAGTCCCACCACTCCCCTTTCTATTTTATGTTTTAAATTAATATATGAAATAATTCCTGACATATATGAATAAAAGTTTACTAAAAAGCATTGAAATGGCCTATGTATCAGTGAACAAAATGTATATATATATATATATATATATATATATATATATATATATATATATATATAAATATAAGAAGGATCCTGAAATATAATTGCACGTAGCTAAGCAGCGCTTTACCCAGCGCAATATAGTTGCCCGTAGTTAAGCAGCACTTTACCCAGTGCAATATAGTTGCCCATAGCTAAGCAGTGCTTTACCCAGTGCAATAGGTTTGCACGGAGCTGTGCACTGCCCTAACCAGCGCACTGTAGGGCAACATGGAGCAACGTAGAGCAAAGTTGCCTAAACACAGCCACACCCCCTAGCCTGTCTGGAAGGTAGTAAAATAAAAAGCAATGACAAGGTTCGAACCCGGGACACTGTGCACCATAATCAAAGTACTGAACCACTAAGCCATGACAGCTTAGGATAAATGTCCACTGTTAACATACATATACTTATAAATGGTAGATTAACCATTGCTAAGCAGGTCTGCAGTCAGCTGAGAATTTTCAAAAATGGCCAATCACAAAAAAATGTGGGAAATGTGGCATATTTAAGCACTATAGGCTGGAATACTTGCCATAACTGATTGTAGCTCCCATCTACATTTAGGATGGCTGGTGCTGGAGAGGGTACTCACTTTCGAGTGCAACGCTGAGGCATCGAGGAGTCAAAATATATGGTTTGGTTCCTTGTCCACCATCATGAGTCAAGACTCCTGCAGGGCCAGTTCCAAGGGACGGAGTACAAAGCAGAGGCTTGGAACCAGTTAACTCATGATCTCACCAGTGCCACAGGCATCCCTCGGACTGGTGAGCAGGTCCATCACCACCATGCAGACCTGAAGAGACAGAAGCAGGACCTACTGAACCAATGGATACAGGAGGCCCGTGACATGCAAGATGCCCCACTACTGAGTAGGTAGCCATGGAATGCAGTATGTAAGACATGCTAATTTAGTCTTTATAATGGATAGGTATGTCTCAATATCCCTTCATTTACTTCACAGCTGCAGGTGTCCATGCTCCAAATCAGCCAAGCCTATGAAGATAGGCTGCTAAGGCTGTGCCACCAGGCAGGTTAGTAATTATTCTGCACGTATTGTTATATAAAATAGGTGAGAGACCCTGAAAAAAAGTGCTGTAGCCCAATAATACAGGCATAAAATGCCCCAAATAATTCCTCTGCATGTGCTGTTATATAAAATAAGTGAGCGAGCCTGAAAAAGAGTGATGTAACCTATTAATAAATGTATAATATGTCTTGAATAAGTCTTCCGTATGCACTGTAATATCAAATAAACAAGAGAGCCTGTAGAAAAGTGTGTAATGTAATTAATAAAGGTATAATACTTGGAGTGCATCTGTGTCACTTACTTTGAAATGTTGTTGTACCCTTGTGTTATATAAATAGTACTGTTGTATTAAGTGCTGTCAACCCACAGTTGGGCAATTCCATATAAAGTGGATGAAGGAAGTGCCAGTAGCTGTGAAGCATATATACAGTCTTCAACAGTCGGGTAATGGCTGGCATGCATAGGTACATCTGGCTCACGAGTAGCTTGTTAATGTGTTCCCCAGAAATGTGAGTGTGCTACATGAAATGTAGGGTTCTGTAGAAATTTAACTAAAAATGTCACGTGAACACATCCAGATATGTAGATATATAAATATAAATAAAATATATAACTATGTAGCAGTAACATCTGCATCTTGGACAGTTAGTATGTCAGATATAGGTCAGGTATATAATGAACTAGCCAAACCCATTACACAACCTAATGCATGTTGCCTAGTGTAAGAATACATGTAGGGGATATACACCTGCAATCAATAGGAATGTAGTGTAGACTAAAAGTACTTATGAGATGTTAATGGAGGTTTCTTTTTACACCCTACTGTATGTGCATAAACAATGCAATTCCACACCTCAATGGGTATGTCTAATCTCAAAACATTTGTTGGGACATATGTCCTATTGTTCTATAAATATCTGCATTTACTTTGATGCATGTGCCCTGTTCAAACACCACAATCTTGGTGGCCTGTTGCTACCAATCATCTCTGCATGCTGTTGTAATGTCCACTGTTGTTCAATATATGCATGTGTTATGCTTGCTGTTCAACTGCTGGAACCCTGGTGTGTTGGGTTAATGGGAATATTACTGCATGCTGTTACAACTAATTTGGAATGTTGTTGTCTATGTTGTAATTAAACACACCTAATCACAGAACATATGGGAAGGCCGGTCCCAGCGGACCCAGCTATCCCTCCTCAGCTGGTGATTGCACCTGGCACCAGCAGGTCCAGTGGCCAGACCGAGCTCCCCTCCTCCATTGGTGCTGTGCCACCTTTGGGTGGAAGTGCTGCAGGGGATGGGGCTCATCCCCCCCATCCAAGCATGGGCAGAGAAGGTCCACCTGTCACCCTCCAAAGGGTCCGGGCTGTGGTGCGTTGGGAGATCCAGCGTTCAGTCACTGATCCCCTATGCCAGCTCGAGGCGAGAGTGGCACAACTCATGGGTGAGCCTGCCCCTCCTACGCAGCCCCCAGCACAGCCACCCTTGAGGCTGTGAAGGTGCAGTGGTGACTGCCCATGGGTGGGGAATCTCAGTTCCACTGTTACCATCTGTGGGCTCATGGGCTTGCGATTTCCAAACATCTATCCCCGTCAATTGTGTTCACCCACCCCATGTGTCATACTCTGCCCCTTTATGAGTCTTGTTTGTCTTGTCTGTTTACCTCCCCAACCTACCTCCCCAAATATACCTATTTCCTCTACCTCACATTCCACTCTCACCTGAAAAAAATAAAAGGGGCAATCTGCTCCCACAAAAAATTTATGCCCCATATATAGCTGCCCATTTCGCACACATGTCTGCTGGACATGTAAACTGATAATTATATTTGGCGGTACAACATACTTTGTTGTCCTCACCCCTTTCTCAGGGGTGGAAGGTTTCAAATTTCACTCCAAATTTCTAACATATGCACAGCTGTTGCTGGTAAAGAAATGGGCAGCTATGGACCTTCCCTACACCTGTCCTGCACGTCTGGTTTCCCTACTGTCTTTCCCTCTTTGTGCCCCCTTTTTCACCACTTTCCTATCTCCCCATTTTCTTTTCTTTCAAAGAAATTAGCACGGGGGGTAGTGGGAGTTAGCACTTTTAATCAGTAGCTAGCGGGTTTCAGCGAGTGTGTGCATGTGTGCGCTTAGCTAAGTATTGCTAAGCATTGCGCAAACCCACGCAAACCTGCTTACAACTGCTTAAAAGTGCCTTAGTCACTCTGTATGTCAGTCCCTTGTTCTGCACAGCAGCAAAATAAAACACCTCTGTCAGTCTCGAATCCCAGACCTTGGACACACTAGACTGCATGAAGTACCACTAAGCCACAGCAGATATACAATAACTTGGTGCTGAAATAAATATATCATGCAATACATTGAGTGAATGTAAAGGAAAAATAGGAAGGCCATAACACAAAGCTTGTTCTGTGGATCTTTACCAGCAATTGTTGTGGAATTGCATTACATGACTGTGATAAGAGAAGCAGCCATTCTAGCAGCAAATAATGTTATAGAGGCACTTTACAACCCTCACACAGTATCATAGCAGGACAAACACTGGCATATCTGATTAGGGCAGAGGCCATACTTACTAACTGTGACTACTTTTCAGGGATGTCCCTGGCTGTGAAACATATTTTAGCTGTGTCCTTCTGAATCCCTCTGAAAAGTACTGACGTTAGTCATAAAGGTGGGGTATTACACAAAAAATAATGACAATATTAACAGTAGACACCACTTGTACTTCATAAAAGGTGTACTAATCCATATGCACTGCTTCACTCAAGTCTATACTTACTGTCTCTATTATTTGGAAGGTCACTTTTAACTACCTATTCCTGACTCCATGTAAATATGTATCTGAGTGTTTCATAGGCCGGGCAGAGGCACAAACACACAGGCATATCAGCTTTTCTGCTGTTACACACTCTGCAAATAGCTTTGGGAGGGCTTCCACAAGCATACCCTTATGTAGGAGTACAACACAGAAATACCAAAGGATGTAGCCATGTACTGGTAGGAACTGACTGTAACATTGCCATTGTACCAGTGCTGAAAACGCCTGTGGGTTGCACAGACAAAGAATAACAGGCTAACTACGCTCCTCAAATAAACCTCTTTTGAAGCTAACTAAGTCCAATAACATTGCAGGCGATTCACTATTCTCCAACACCATAGGTAAACACTGGAATTCACTACCTACCACTCTAAGTACTACATCATCACCCTTCCTCTTCAAACAAAAGCTCAAACAACACCTAAAAACACTCTGGCTATGCCCATGCATCAATCCTGACTAATCTTATGATTCTACTAATGACCTTTACCTTCTCTTACCTCTTCCTACTCACTCCTTTCTGAAGAACTATCTCAAAACTCCTTTGTTAATTAATCTCCGATACAATTTAATAAACAAAGCTGTATGGTTGTATGTTTTTAATTGCTTATGTATATTTACTCTTTATGAATGTTCTACTAATGTATAACTCCCCTATTCCTATACTGTAAATAGAATCAAAATGTCCTTCCTAGCATAAATTTTCTCCTTTATATTTTAGATTGAACCTTATTTCTGTATGTATTTTTTACTAACTATTTGATTTCTTTATGTAATGACTTGTTTGTATTAACCTTAATGTGGAGCTTTTCTCCCCGGGCCTCTGCTGAAAATGGAAATATATCCAGTTGGACTAGCCCGGTAAACAAATGTAAAATAAATAAAATAAAATAAAAATAAATAAAATAAACATCCGGCTACCATCTGGATAGGTTCACAGTTGGGAAATATGCAGACAGACCACCTGCCTTGATAAACTAACAGGTACACACCAATCCTTTAAGTCCAGTAAGATAACATTCACACAATAATACATAATGCTCTCTGTATGTCTGCATCCCCCCCCCAAATTTTAAATATACGTGTGTGTGTTTAGGGTCTACCAAGGATGAAGGTAGGCATACCCAGTACAGGAATTGTCCAGTTTTCCTGAGAATCCTGTGCTAATGTCAACAATAAAAAACACAAACCCTGCAAAGGTGAGTACATTAATATGCACATTATAACAGCTCACAAACAGTTCATGTGCCAAAAGAATACTTCTCAATAACTACGTTTGTATGGCAGTTAATTCTATGAGTAGAAAAGAAACTACATAGTCACATATATCTTGTGTAAGCATTTGTAGGGGTGAGTTAAACTCTACACTGATAGCTCTGTACTGGAAGTGGCAACAGCCAGGTCTGAGTACAACATGTACATCACTGTCTACACCTCTAGCTTCAGATATAAGAAGTATACCAACCTTCTGACTTAAACAACAGTGTCCATAGCAAACAAGCATGGGCCCCACTCTAGAAATCTGAAAGGGATATGCCTACATAACTTAGCAATTTATAGCATTGGGTTGCTATGACAGTGAGTACTGTAATTACCACACAGCAGGCTGTATGCATTTACCAAATGCTGGACACCAATTGGTGCAGAGGGCATCACATGCACATGTGCAGATAACTATAAAAGCAGACTGTACTTGCTATCCCCACATGCAATCATTACATTGCACGTGTTATAGCATCTGTAAACCTGGAGCGGAGTAAAAAAAATTATTACTTAATAAAACAAAAATTTAATTAAGTAGAACAAATTTACTGAATTACTAACCAAAAATATTAATTAAGTAAAAAAAAGCTTAATTAATAACCAAAAAAAATTAAGTAAAAGCAAACTTTACTTAATTAATACCAAAAAACAAAAAAATAAAAATTGTCAAAACATACACAGACGGACCTGAAAGTGACAAACAGGTATGTAACAGATATGTGGTTACCAGCAAGTAGTAGATGTTTATGAAGAGTACTGTATATACTTTGAAACATGCATATGTGGTAGCAGTAATTATGTATGCACTGATGCCATGCATAACTACTGCCATGGACAAATTAGTGTGTAGCTGTGTGCAGTGGGACATAACTGTGACATATGTAGCTCGGCATTAAATGTCAAACATCTGATCATGTTATCTATGTTCTGTACAGTACTGTGTGTAATGGCTGTTTGGGGGAGTAGTGCAAACAGCTATATAAACCTGGATGTGACAGAGTAACACATGCATGATAGTCATATAATGTGTAGCTTAGCATTGGCAACTGCTGTACCAGGCTAGTATAGTAATGTAGCATTAGCAGCTATAAATACTCCCTGTAATATTACTGCTATGCACACATGTGACAACTGTTCATGTTGTAGCAAGGCCCAGCAGGTCATCTGTGAGGTTTACGGACTTACAACAGTGTGGACCTTGTGTGTGTGTATGGCACAAACATATGGAGAGATATTTATGTGTCAGATATATTAGCATCTTATCATGTGCACAGAGCAAGGGACATACTGCAACTGTTTGTGAAGGGTGGACAAATATATGTTGGTGAAGTTGTTATGTGAATATTTTTATGTAGGTTGTAGTGTGTGGCAAACAAAACAGCATACAGTGCTGGTATATGACACGTGGTGTTTAAACGCTGTGGGTATGATTTGTTAGGTTTTTAGTCTTCCAGACAGGGAGTCCTGCTAAAGATACATGGGCTGAGAATACCTTAAATGCATTCTGCACAAGATTGTGCAATATTATTACATAACTGTATCCCTCTCAACCTTTGCATAATTGACATTCCCACCATGAAAGGTGGACTGTATATGTGCCTATATGTAAATCTATATGTACACCAATGGATGTTTATATGTATGCTCAAGCTCAATGTTGTAAATGTATTGCCATCCCTTTTGTTAAAAACCCTGTACCCATGAACTACCACATAGGTGGTAGTCTACTCAACACCAAAAGTGTGATAAGAGACCACCGGATACAGGTGGACAGTAGTGTCCCTTTTGATAATCACAGTGCCACACTAGTCATGTAAACTGTGTATGGTCCACATGTCATCAGAAAATGTGTGTCATCCACGGAAAAAGAGGTCAGTGTTCCACTCTACTCATCAGTCATAAAACCCATCATAGAGTACAATGGCCCTTTTGGTATGTACCTCAGAAGACATCTACAGCAACTGTAGATGCCAGGCACATACCTCACAAAGAGTATTACCAGACTCTAAAAGATGCCCTATGCAGACTGTCTTACAAAACCACAGCTACACTGTGTCGTATACTGCCTAACCAGAGGCATCCTCTGCCTAACATACAAAGCTATGCCAAACCCACAAGTGTTGGACATGCTCCATGTAAACAGATCAAAATCCCTACAAGCTACACACTGTACTGATCTAAACCTTGTAATGTCAAAAAGCAGAACATGCTGGAGTGGTACATTCTCATCTCAGACACATACCATACTCTGGAACTTACTACCTATCAATAGCAAAGAAAGGTCCTCATTAGCAGCCGTCATGAATAATCATGATGATTGGATGTGAGATAGGAAATACAACCCGGGAATTACCTCTGTGGCTCTGCATGACAGGGGCACATGAACTTAAATTACATGGGTGTTGAAGGGCAGGGTACTGTATGGCTAGGCTTCTATAGGCCCTATGATTAATAGCCTATTAGCTACCTAGGGCCCGATACACACACGCATGTACTTGTTGCATTAATTGCTATGTGAGGTTGACTGAGTGTGATGGTGAATGTGTAGGTGAATGTGTCAACGCTGTGTATATGTGTGACAGCCTGGTGGGAAACTGTTTATATCATGGTATGTAGTGTTCTAGCTCTGATCCCCACAAAAGATATGTATGCTATTGCTAGGCAGGAAAAGCAGTATGGCATACGGTGTGACATAGTGCCATGGTGTTGACTGGAGTGTGCCATTGTAGGCTAAAGCAGTACATGTATGTTTATTGATTGTTAACACTAATGAATACAAATCCCATATGAACTGTAGTACTACCTGAAGCTGTAGGCCTAAACAGCACAGTATGGTGTATATCCACATTGCTTGGAAACACTGTTTTGTTTGTTACCTGTAGTCCTCACACATTACATACCTCAAGCATAAGGTTTTGTAAGTACTGACACACAGTACTGTATGGTACACAGGTAAATCTCATCTGGGTTGCCATACCTTAGTGTCTTGTAAGTATGTCTGATGTGTGTGTGGGTATGCCTGTAACATGGCCTCGGTCGTATGTGTGTTACAGGATATAAGTGCATATCTAGCAACATGTATAGTGAAGTACAGCAGTATGCCACCTATATTGATGAATGTGCACATATGTTACTTAGGGGTTTGCTATCAAAACGTAGTGTGGTGTACTGGTAGTACTGTAACTGTACTTTACAATCATTTCAATGGATGACATATTTCTGTATGCATTAGCTTCATATATACCTCCTGTGGCCAGGTGGTGCATTGTGTCACATACAGTGTGCCATGTACTGTTGTATAGTCTTACATACTGGTTTCACTTTGTTGCTGTGCAGAACATGGTTTAATATATAGAACGTGCCAGGTACTGTCAGGCAGTTGTGGGATGAGCACTGATATGTGGTATTAAAACTGTGTATCTACTTACAGCCAATAGGTTGCTATATATGGCATTTCATTGATATCTGTACTTTAGAATGTTAAGTGTGCCACATGACTTGCTCACAATTATTGTTTTATTGTCTTCCAGGGACATGTCTCACCATTGCAACCCTGCTTATTCCTCTGAAGAGGAGGAAATCATAATATCCACCCTAGTACAACATCACACTCTGCTGTTCTTCAGAACCAGCCAGGACCAGCATGAGAGCACTGCACTGTGGCAAGATGTTGTCCATCGGGTTAATGACGTAGACATACATAACCGGACTTATGAGCAGGTATGCCATCACTGCAGTGATTTAATTAGACATGTCCGGCAGCATGCCTCTGATGTCCGCAGACAACAGCTTGCCACAGGTGGTGGTGCAGCATTACATCTGCCCCTCACCAGAGTGGAAGAGCTGCTCCTCAGCGTGGTGGCTCCTGGCCAACCACTGCAACAGACATGTGTCATCATGGTGGCTGGAGTCACCCAGCAAGTTGACTCTGAGCATGCAGGTAACATGGCATATCTGTAGACTACTGTTAGCTCGATTGTTAGAACATGCATATGCCAGATGTGTACTGTGTATTTAGAGGATGTGGAGCCTGGTGTTGTGCAATACTGATAATTTGGAACATAATCTGTATGCCTGTGACTCTCAACCGTTGTACTACTGTAAAATTGCAAACTCACAGCAGCAATGCCATAGTTGTTGACACTGACAAACTGTCTCATATCCTTGTACATCCCTCTGGTGTGACAGCAAGACAGCAGACCCATGCTGGTAAGTATTCTACATTTAATATAGCAAATAACATGTGCATGTTATAGGTGAGTTGTAGGCCATATACACATGTAAAACACCTACACATAATGCATGCTCTGCATGTTTTCTGTGGGACTATGCACATCCCAGTAACATGAGTAGCTGCTTCAAACACATGCAATACACAGTGCATCCCAAACAATTGTGGTACTCTGTAGTGGACATTATATAGGCAGAGTCAATACACTTACACACAACATACACCACTTTGTCATATGCAGTAGATGTTAATATGATACACATGGTGTATTTACACACCTGCTGTAAGGTCAGACTCCAGTATCCCAAATGTCATCCACACAGCACACATACTATTCCTGAGGGGTAGAGGCCTATCATGGGGTGGTGCAACACTCTTCAACACACAACACATTCATGTTAGGCAGTGCTCCCTATTGAACACCTTACATATCTATGTAACACCTGCCTGTGAAATGGTTAATGTAGCCACAGTGCTGCAGTTCAGGTACAGCAAGATAGTTGCCAGTGTGGCACACATTAGTGACCTTGAGTGACCACATGATGCTGCCTGCAGATGGCTCATGGTACTACACTACATCCAGTTACAGTAACTACAGTACTACATATAGCATTCATTGCTATACACCTGACAGTTGTGTGCATCCAGCCATGGTATGTATACCTGTGAGTGGTGATGCACAGGACATTGAAAAGCATTTAATACTTGCACAGCAATGTTGTGTCCATGTACACATTGTGTTCCAGGGTGAGGCCAATCATTGAACAACACACATGCATCAAATACATGTATACTGTTATTAACAAGGACTCTCTACACTCGCACTGCATGCTGTTGAGCAACACACATCCTGCATGCTGACACGTGTGATAGGACTCTTTGGCTTGTGATACTGTACTCCACCATCAACCACTAATGAGTATGTTCTGGATTGCTGTTGGTGTGTGTGTGTGTGTGTGTGTGTGTGTGTGTGTGTGTGTGTGTGTGTGTGTGTGTGTCTACTTTAGTGAGCAGTGTATTTGTGCTCATGTGTTCATGTGTTCATGTGTGCATGTGTTCATGTGTGCTTGTGTGCATATGTGCATGTGTTCATGTGTTCATGTGTGCATGTGTGCATGTATTCATGTGTGCATCTGTACGTGTGCATGTGTTCATCTGTGCATGTGTGCATGTGTTCATGTGTGCATGTGTGCATGCGTGCATGTGTGTATGTGTTCATGCATGCATGTGTGCATGTGCTCATGTGTGCATGTGTGCATGTGTTCATGTGTGCATGTGTGCATGTGTTCATGTGTGCATGTGTTCATGTGTGCATGTGTGCTAACATCATGTACAGATTGTAAAGTGTGTTTCCTGTCTTCCTCTCACAGGTGCTGAGGTTGTGTTGGTTGAGTGCAGCAGGGAACCTGAAGTCACTGCCACAAATAGTGGAAATAATGATACATGTGTTGTAGCACAGGCAGGTTTGACAGGGTCTGTCGTTGGGCCGCCAATCGACAGTACAAAGCTTTCCACCCCCTCTATGCACACATTCATGCTGCCAATACATCCTTCATCACCAATGGCCTTAGCTGAGGGACAGCATACAGTAGGCATTGACCAGGTTAGTGTGGTATCTATGGCACATGCATCCCCTCACAGCAGCCATACCCAGATTCCTGGAATGGTACCACATAGGCAGATGTCCAGGGGTTCGCGTGGGAGCACTGCTGGTCATAATGCCCCTGGCAGACGTGCCCCCACAGGTCTTACAACCTCAGGTATGTTCTGGGCTGTAATGCAGGCACAGGCACGTATGGAACGGTACACCAGACAGGGACTAAGGGGGCAGAGGGCCCATAACACTGCTATAAATGACAGTATCCATGACTTTGCCAATGCCATCTGTAATTGCACCGAGGTCATTGATAGACATTGGGGGGAGACAGTAGATGTCCTCCGCAATGTCATGTCCATGTGCCAGGACAGTGCAGAATGGCTGAGACGTCGATGTGGACATATGCCAGCAACATCATCAGCTGGCAGTCGTTGTGGACGACACACAAGTCACAGCCTCTCCTGTGGTGGCAGTACCAGCTCCAGCAATGTTGGGGCTGAGCTGTCAATAGACTGTCATAGACGACCACGTGCACGTGGCTCTAACCAGTCCCAGCAGGGACATGGGTCCAGTTGACATCCCTCTGCCTCTGATGATAGTACCCAGTCTGGCTTAGCACCCGATACTGTCCGTGGCACCCCTGCCAGGCACAGGTACTGTGTGCATGGCCAGAGAGATGGTGATTTGTACAGCCTGACAGGTACAGTCTGTGGCTGTCCCACAACCTCCCGTATATGGCAGCCACATGGTGGAACTGTGTGCATGCAGACACACACACATAAACCAAACACCTAGGGCTAACACATACACACACACATTACATCAACATTGACCCATGCTGTACTGTTGTCCCTCACACACACACACACACACACACACACACACACACACACACACACACACACACACACACACACACACATACATGTCGATTGGATGGGTCAATGTCGGGCTCTGGCAAACCAAGAACACACCCTGTGCATATGATGAAACTGTGCCACCTCCTGTCATCTGTAACATTGATGCAGGAACAGGCTAACATGGTGCTGATGCACAGGGTGACTTTATAGCAGTGTAGCAATGTTAGCATGTTGTCAACAGTAAAGTGTAATGATATCCTTGTAGGTATATCTGAGCAGGCATGATGCATTACAGCTATGATTATCAATGTAGTATTGTTTACACCAGTGTTAATTCCAAAAATGTATTGTCCACCCATGTGCCACTTGGCTGATGTGTGTAGTTTTGCCAGCAAGTGTTGGTGAGTGGACAGTATGTGTGTGATGTGTGCAGTACAGATTTGCAGGTGTACATTTGTGAACATGGTGGAGGTGCACTGTCTGCATGTACGTGCATAGTGGACACATGGGAAGGGTGACATGCTCTGTGTTACACAGTGTTAACACTTCATAGTTTCTATTGGTGGCCAGTATGCATTTTACTACACATATGTTTTAACTTGGGTACACATGTGTGTATGACATGGTTTGACACTATGCTGTGGGTGATACTGTTACTATCTGTCATTGGTTTGCATTCTGGTAGTATACACAACCTCAACAGCCTGACTATAACCAGTCATTAGATGATGTCTTGACAACTGACACACAGATGTAGGAAACTCAGTAGCATTTGGATCCTACCAGTACTATACTATACCAGTAACCAGTGGTATTGACCGCCACCCATTCATGGGACCACTCCTATTTGGCATATAGCCCTCTTAGGTACAAGCAAACACACTAGGGATATGTCCGTCCACATCTGGAAATGCATACAGTGGCCTACAATGCATTCTCTGGATGAGACACTTATCCTACACAAGGGTATCTTACAGACAGATACCTGTTGTCCAAACCATGCTGTAAAGCTATAAGCCAACTATAGCATAGTCATCCAAATTTATTAAACATAGTATCCCAACAGTACCACATAGATAGTAGCCCCCAACATGTAGAATGGGTACCGATGTGTACATACAGCCAAGTGTTATGTCATCTGTCCTTTGGTATTCACATTTCCAAAGGTATTCTGAAGTCCCTCAGTGTATCACATAAGCAATAAGGGGTCTGTATGCATATCCACAAAGTTGTTGTGCACCTATAATGAATGTCCATTATTGACAGACTTTGTTGTGTTTGAACATGTCTGAAATATACCCCAGGCATGAACTCTCACTCACACTATTCTATAGAAACTGTCATGGGTGTGTGTGACACAGATGACCTAGGCCACAGATCACTACAGTGGCTGGCCTTGTCACAAACATACATATGTGACCTAAGGTCTGAGAAGCAGCAGTACAATCTGTCAAAGGTAACAGATGTATTAATGTAGAAAGCAGGCTTCACACCTATGAACTAATTGAGGTCACATGTACATATATGTATTTGCCACACAGATACCTGAAGTGTGCAATGCACATACTGTTGTTATACTGATATGTCATACAGTAGTAAAAGCAAAACCCACAACACGTTGACCAATAGTGTCACACACACACACACTCAGCAATTGCAGGATTCAAACCCCTACCTAACTATGTTATGACACTAGAGAGAGATGCATTAACACAACACTCTATATGCTTTACTGGGAGTTTCCATTTCCACTGCTATAGTTGTAGGATGCTGACATCATCAGACTTGCCAAAGAGGAATATACCACTTTTAAGGTGTTTTCCTAGTCTCCAAAAAAGGCACTCCTCTCAAAGGAAATCACACAGAAGCATACACCCCCACACACACAAAAACTCAGCAATTACAGGATTCAAACCCCTACCTAACGATGTTATGATACTAGAGAGATATACATTAACACGATGCGCTATATGCTTTATGGGTGTTTTCATTTCTCCTGCTATATTTGTAGGATGCTGACATCATCATACTATACATGGTAATGTGTGTGCACTTTGTTTTATGCAATCCCAGGACTGAGCCATGGGGGACAGCAGATGTTACCAGCTTGAACAGGACTCCACAATTCTTACCTTGTGTGATCTATCTGTGGCCCAGTTGCCAATCCATCAGATGACAATACATATTTATGCACAGGTTGTTGATTTTGTGGATACAACATGTGTCTGAGATGTTGGAAAAGGGCTATTCAAAGTCTATGTGGGATGTGTGTCGCTAATTTCATTGATGTATGTCCTGGGTGGCTGCCTTGCAAACAGTCTAGCAAGTTTGGGAACCATGATCTGCCCATGACCAAACCAAAGTTGGTAGGGTTGTGTGTTTGTAGGGTTCCAATAGCTCTGTTTATGACTTCAGTCATGATGGACTCCATGGCCTTGCAGATCAGACTTCAGGGGCTTATAAGACTATAGTTCCCATGGTCTGTTGTGCACCAACACTTGTGGAGTATGCCGTATGTTGCTGTAACCCATTCAACAGTTTCATATCCTGTAGAGAGGGTGATGCTCAACAGACTGTTCAGGTGCAGGGTCTGTTTGTTCTGCAGTTCACTTATGACACATATAAGGAAACAATGTAATCCAATTGATGCTATGTTTTCAGTTTTGGAAGGAGCTGCTTACCCATTCTATATGTGATATCTCCTGGTATGATGATAGGGCCTTTTGTCAGTGGGAGGTGGGTATGTATGTATGGGCCTGTCTGACAGGATGTTGGCATTGTCAGTCATTTACAGTTGGCCCTGACTCAGGACATATATGAATGTACATTGCTATTTATGACATAGCTAAAGGAAGTGTCATGGTTCTGTATGGACTCCTTCGCAGATAATATTTCCATAACCTGGATTGGATAATGTTTAGAGTGCACATTGTTTATTGATGATACTGATTGCAGGTTTTTTTATCTTCTTTGCTTTTCCACTTTCTATGAACAATCTAAGTATCTGTAGTACATATTTGACAGGGTTCCAGTATATTATATATGAGTCTGTTGTCATATAACTGTGTGCACAAGGCAGGATTGGTGAATAGTGAGAGGTTCCTGGGTTAACACATGCAACTGCCAGATATGTGTGTCCCACTGCTGTACTCATACATGGCCTACATGTATGAGCATGCCCAGTTTGGCTTTTCAGTATGGTGTTGCCTGACATTTGCCTCATTTATTCAAGTGTGTGAGCATGCCCAGTGTGACCTTTCAGTATGTTGCTGTCTGAAGTCCAGTACATTTGTTGACGTGTGTGAACATGCCCAATATTAACATTTATACTATATGTGTGTTGAAAATCAAGTTGTATTTTTACTGCAGGGCTCACCTTTGTGTCATAACTCTACCTGGATTATGCTGTGCCTTCAGGGTTTTCATGAGACACTTTGCATAGATGTATCAACATTTCTTCATACAGACTGACCAGTGAAATACTGTCATGATTTAGTGGTTCAGTACTGTGACTATAGTGCACAGTATCCTGGGTTTGAGGACTGTCACTGCTTTATATTTTCATACTGGGCAGACCAGACTGCTTAAGGACCAGTAAAGCAAATATGAGCATGTTTACTTGCTTTTGCTCAACTATGCCCAACTTTGACCGAACTTGCCCAACATTGCTCAATGTTAACCAACATTGCTGAACGTTGCCCAATATTGCTCAACATTGCCCAAAGTTGTGCTAGTTAGTGTGTGAAATTTTGTTTACATATACTAAATAGTGGTAAAAGCTGTTTAGCACTGCTTTATATTGTTTAAAACATGGCAATCATGCCTCAGGTGGTGCTGTAGGGCTGCCTATGTTGGATGCACATAGTAAACTCCCTATACATGTTTGAAAACAGGTAGTGTCAAGTTAGGCATCCCTTTTACTATATGTGTGAGTCAGAGAGAGGTATCATTTCCAGGGTTCCTACTGAGCCAGTGTATGTGCTATGCGTTGCCTCTTTGCCAAGGTCAAAGCATACTGGGCATGCCTCCTTCTGCCTACTGGGGCAGGCTCAGGTTGTTCCTCCTCCGAGTCACGCTCTGCCTGTGATGGCCTTGGCAATGGTGGGGGCTGTTTGGCCCAGCCCTATGCTGCTCCTGCTGCAGCTGTTTTCACAGGATCATATTATGTAGCATAGCACATGCCATGACAATTTGGGTACATGTAGTTGGTGAGTACTGCAAGGCTCCACCAGATGTGTCCAGGCACCAGAACCATGACTTGAGCAACCCAAACACATGCTCGATTACATTTCGTGTTTGTGCGTGTGCCTCATTATGGCTTTCCTGTTCAGGTGTGTGTGCATTTCTGATGGGTGTCATCAGCCAATGCTCCAGTGCATATCCAGCATCCCCCACTAGGTGACCATGAGGGATGTCCCCATTGGCAAATGTCTGGTACAGCTGTGTCAGATGCCAGATATGGGAATCATGGTAGCTTTCAGGGCAGCCAGCATACACATTCAGTATTATGCCCTGGGCATCACACACAACCTTGCAGTTGATGGAGGGGAAGCCCTTGCGGTTAAAGTAGGCCCTACCCTGCTCATCAGCTGGTGCTTTGATGCGTATGTGCGTACAGTCTATTGCACCCACTACCTCAGGGTATTCCGCTATTTGCTGGAAAAGACGCATATTGCTGGCCAATACCTTATGGGAATTGGGGAAATATACATGATCACGGACATGTGCTGACATGGCATTCAGGAACTGGTGCAGTACCCTGGATGCCGATGCCTGTGAAATCCCCATCATATCACCAGTTGGTCTCTGGAAGGTACCTGTTGCTAGTATTCTCAGGCCAACACATACCTTGGTTTCCACTGGGATGGGTTCCCCTCTGTTGGTTCTGTGTGTGAGGCATGGCCTGCACAGCTCAACAATTTGCTGCATGAGGTCTCTGTCCACTCTATAGCATTCCACTATCTCCAGCTCATGTAGCCCCTGGTAGGTTACCCTAGGCCTGTACACTCGTTTCCATCTCCTCACTGTGAGTTGCTCAGCAGAATTCGCATTGTCACCACCCTCAGCATGTTGCATATGTTGCCTTTTAACAGCAATGGCAGCCCCTAACATTTTTTTGTCTCAGTAAAGCTTTTTAAGTTTTCACTTCTCTTAGTTTACTGCAGTGTTGCAGTGTCTCTGAGGAAAACATGGTGGAAAGTTGTTTGAAGAGTTTTAAGTGCTGGGCTGGGCTAGTGTACTGCCTGTGTAATTGCCTGATTCTGATTGTTTTCACCTGCTAGCTCTGCTAGTTCTCCTTGGTTAACTTCCTACTATTTGTTGTGCTTCCCTTTCTGTTTCCACAGGGGGCAGTGCTGCTCAAACAAGCACAAATACATGCACACCAGCTCACACGCACGCACACATGCTTACACGGCCTAACACTTGCTGACTCCTGCTTGAACGCGCGCACACAGGTGCAAATGCGCTTACACAGATTTCAACAACCTTACACATGCTTACTCTGGCTTAAACACACACACACAGGTGCACACGCGTGCACACAGTCTTACTTGGATTTACAGGCGCGCATCCATGCGCAAACACGTTGCAGGCACTTCTACAAGAAACTTTAGTGTTATCCATGGCATACACCTTCAATGTCTTGGCTTTAGCTAGGATACCTGTTGACACGCCTCTTCCAGTGATGAGTAACTGACAGCAAACACATGTCACTCTGCTCCAATGAACTTACATTCTTTTATACATACCCCCCTCATGATGTCACCTATCTTCTACTCTGATACCCCCCTTATCCTACTCTTACACTCCACAGACTTTGCTCATATGCCATGTAAAATTGGGATTCACTATCCTTACCCTCATTTGCATAGGATTGCCTACTAATGCTTGGTTACATCTTTTAGACTGAGCTTCCCCCCTTAGCAACCTCTACTCAGTAGCCATGTTGTCTTCAGCCTGCCATTCACTTGCATGGTAGTTGAATATTTTGAATAAAATCCCTATTTGTGGCTTTTATTTTTTTTTCATGGTTTTTAGAGTGCAGCACTTTTGCGCGGTGCTGCGCTATGCTTAAACTTCGGAGATCGAGGTAAAACAATTTTTTTTTTATTTTGCAATGAGAAAAATTGCCAATGGCCATATATTTGGCCATTGGCATGCTTCCTCAACTGGATGCATCCTTTATTTGGAGCTGTCACGGCTCCGTTTTTCTATTTGCAGAGCTGCACTCAGTTGACAACGGAGTACATTTCTGCAAATAACACTACTCGGACAGGTTAGGGTTTCCTGGATCGCAAATTTAGCTCATTTGCATAGCTTTCGCCAGCAAATGAAGTAATTTGCATAACCTAACCCTGTCCATGTAAGAGTCGTTTTAGGAGCTCTCTTGCACGCCCCTGCTGGCTGTTCCTGGATCACTCGGCAGACATGTTGGCTGCATGGAGTCTTACTCTACTCTTAGACTCCATGCAAGCCTTCGTGAATCCAGCCCATTGTGTCTCCCATTCAGCTAACACTAGGTTTGCAAATATGGGTGCACACCTGGCACCCATAGCAACACCTGTCGTTTGTTTAAAATATTCTCCATCAAACGTAATAAAATTGTTTAGTAAAAACCATCTCCATGAGGTCTGCTAATAACCCTCACTTCACATTGTGTAATTCATTATGTCGTAATAAGCAATTTTCAAACATTTCCAGGCCAATATTGTGTAGTATTACAGAAAATAAATTAACTATGTCCACAATCACCATTAAAAATTCATCATTAAGATTTGATTCTCTAATTACATCTAAATAGTGCCAAAAATCTTTTAAAACTTACCCAACACTTTTTTGCAAATAATATCTATAAAGGATGCAACAGCCTCATTCTTAGATCCCCTAGTCAAAACTATGGGTCTAAATGGTGGCTCATTCATATCCTTATATATTTTGGGGATACCAAAGATGGACAGTATAACAGGAGTATCCACCATCAAGTAATTGAATTCATCCTTGGTAATCATCCCCTCAATAAATAATTCATACAACTGTCAATCAATCTTTGTATATGCTCTATACACTTCATATTTGGACACCCTTTTGTAAGTATCACTATTATTTAATATTTCCAACATTTTAAGTGTGTAGTCAGTATTAGACATTATAACTACCTCACCCCCTTTATCAGGCTTCATGACTCAATATTTATTAGTAGTAGTTAATTCCTTTAAACAAAATCATTCCCCCTTTGTGAAATTGTCAACCAAGCTATTTTCTCCTACCAAACATCTCTGAATTTATGTTTCACACAACTGTTCAAATATAAACACCATAGAATTACTAGATGGAATAAATGTGCTACCTCTTTTTAATGTGAAATAACTATCAGTGTAGGGGCTGGGGCTGTTAGTAAAAATATTTTTTAAATTTAATTGTCTAACAAATAACTTCAAATTAATTAACAGTCTCCCTACATCATAGTAAAATGTTGGAGCAAATGAAAAACATTTTTTAAATAAGAAAAAAATGATTATATGATAATGCTAAAGGAGAGAAGTTATAAATCGAAAAACCACCCTCTTTAATTTACACCTACACTCATGCATACCATCTTCATTACTATTCACAACAACTCTAAAAATATGATTATCATTTTTAGTAAAATTTTGCAACATAGAGTCCATCATACTAAATACATTTGTTTCCAATTGAGCACGACGCTCAAATGCACCATACCTCAGTTGAGGCTGAAATTAATTCTCATCCTCCCATTTGGTACACTCACATCAGTGTTTTGTACTTAAGTCACATTCACAATGTCCAATGAATAATCATTCAATGTAAATAAACTGATGTCTATTACATCTACTTGGGGCAACTGTGCATCAATTAATTGTATCTGGTGAAACCCACAGTCCTCTCCATTCGCCTACATTGATTTGTTTGCCCTCTTTCTGCTGCCCTGCTGGAGTTTTGTTGCTGTTGGTTCTGGTTGCGATTCTGCAACTGATCTGAACGTCTCAGGGGCTGTTGCTCTAAAAAAGGCCTATTACCAATGTCCCCACTATTAATGTTCATATCTTTTCCTCCATTCACATTATCCACTTGGGGCCTGTTGGTTACAAACCCCTGTCTATGGCCACTCATACTAGAATGATTGCGGTTGACTTTAAAATGTGAGTAAGCCCAATTTTCAGCGTACTCAGTTCTATCTCTAGCCAGTTTTCCCTGTTTAATCTCAAGCCCGGTTTTGACAAAAACATCCAAGTCATGCTGAATTTTGTCAAAACTGGCCCTATTAAATGGAAACAACCAATCACTGGTGATACTAGTGTTTAAAGCCCCCAATTCCTCCTTCAAATTAACAAGTTTAAGAGTGTTGTTACATAAGATAAGGTGCATAAGGTCCATACCTGTACGATCAAACAAGTCTATCAAGTCCTGGAATACCTCTCTTCCTTCTTCAAAACCCATGGGAAGTTTGAACACCCTTAAGCCTTTCGGCACTTGATTCAATTCTATGGACCTATCCAAAAAGATGTCCATTTGCAGTGCTTTATAATGTTTTATAACCTTTTCAAATTATTGTAACTGCATGTTTAACGTTCCAAAGCCTGTACCGGTCCCAACTACAAGCGTCACACTCACGGAAGGTGGAGTTAACCAAGAATCCAAATTCCAATGGTCCACTCCAGCTGATCCATTCACTGTAGGGTTACCTATGTTCATTACAATAGCTGCACCCGAACTGTTGTTACCAAGCAACCCTGCTTCTGAACTGGCTGGTGGTGTATGCAAAGTTAAAAGCTTATATGTTATGATTAATAACTATAGGAGAAAAAATAGATGCCCTGGTTTTTGTAACTGCAACACAAACATGGTGGTGTATGCCACCACCTGTTTGAGTTGTTCCACATTTTATTTAGGTAAGACCATTTGTAAGTTAAGGCTACGTATATTAGAGCATATAAGGGACATAAAAAACAAGAAATCAGTAATTTCACTTTATATACATAGTACAAAATGTTTGAATTTTAAAAAATTTATATTTTTTGTGATTGATACAGTCCCACTAAATGAAAAAGGGGGTGATGTTAAGAATTTATTGGAAGCTAAAGAGTGTTTATAGCAGTTGAGATTGGATACTTCAAACCTCCCAGGTATTAATGAATACATTTCTATATCAAGTATTTTAAAACATAAGTCTCACTGTATTTAGTGTTTTTACAAATGTTTTATTAGGATTGTATTTTTAAAAAATATGTATGTTTATGTTGTATTATGAATTGTCATTTATAAACTGTATTTAGGTAATTCCTAGTATTCATGAAGCTTGTGCCAGGCTCAGGCATAGCGTAGGTGGTCTAACGCCAAATATGGCTGCCGAGTGATTCAGGTACGATCTAATTCCACGAGCACTACCAGCGTACGCCAGATCTGTGCAACTCTCGGCTCATGTATGCTAATCACCCCATGCGCAGTAGTGCAGCATGCAAATGAAGGTACATAGCGATTCATGAAGTGGTGCAAGCGTAGCATAAGTATACAGAAATGTAAACCAAAAAAAAAGGTTTACATTTTTCCAAACAACATCGGAGCCATGAAAGCAGACCAAACTTACGTATTACAAAGGTAACATATGCCAATGATGAAAAATACAGCCAATGGCATAAAAAAACACGCACAACACATAAAAAATAACATTTAATGTCATGGCCACACTAACGCAAAGTACAACCACAGGGCATGGGTGCACAAATGGGAACACAAGGAAAATATATACAGATGTCATAAAATTGCAATGTAACACAAATCATGATTTCACCATAATAGTCAATGGTATGCATGCTACACCACAACCAAGGTGCAAGGGTTGCTAAGGGTCTGTGACAGTGTTCTGCATGGTAACTATGAATTAGTAGTCAATGCCTTGCAAATGAGGCAAGTAATACTGAATCGCACACGTCCTGCCGGCCTAAGGATGTACCACACGGTGCAGCAGTACAACACCGAGGAGTGGCCTGGAGGTATACATGACATCAGCAGAGGGATGTGCCACCGTAGCTGTAAGCACATTGGAGCATTGCTAATCCGGGTTGTCCATTGCTAAGCAAAGCTTCAGGATAGGGATGTGGATGTAGCCATAGCTTTGCTTAGCTGAGAGCACACAAGGTGACCAAAAGCACATGTGTACGTGGATGACAACGCACTCAAAACCTGGTAAACGACTGCACGTGGTGCGCACCACAGCTGAAACAGGAAGGTCATGGGAAGACAATAAGGAAATGCCGCAGTAGGGTAATTGGAGTACAGCTGAGTAATTAACACGTATTAACTCACAGTGGGCCATTGACGGTAGATAACAAGGCTGCTAGTAGCAACCTGCAGAACAGGATAGGGTAGGTGCCAGATTGCAAAGAAAAGAGAACTGTCACCGCAGAGCAAAGCAAACTTGCAGGAGATTGGCTATAGAACACATTTTGCAACACAATCCTGGGTTGGGAAATTACAAAACAAGAAAGCAGGCTGCTGGATGCATGCCTGGGAATGGGAGGGGAATTGTTATGAAAAGAGAAGGCAAGGGCAAGAGGTGATCCATTGCAGCTAAATGTAATTCAACAGCAAAGGCACCACGATAGCAGTACCTGCGGTAAAACACATAAGTAAGATACCCTGCAGCTCTGATTGTACATACACACACTATGACATCATCAGCTTCCAAAGCACAATAGTATAAAGTGTGAAGGCACCTCACACACACTCATGTACTCCCAAACACTGCACCATCAGTGTAAACAGACGGGGAACTTTTACAATGTACTTGTTGGGAGCTGCCATAGCTGTGATTCATCACCATGTGTTGGAGACTGAAGGTGATGTGCTGGATGATGCTAACAACCACCTCAGGCCCCGGAGGAGGAGAAGAGTGCTCAGACCAAGGGTAACCTACCAGGGGCTAGATGATCTGGAGATAGTAGAGCATTACAGAGTGGACAGGGACATCATACAGCAAATCATTGAGCTGTGCCGGCCATGCCTCAGAGCCAGAAACAGAGGGGAACCCATCCCAGTGGACACAAATGTATATGTAAGCTTGAGAATACTAGCCACAGGTACCTTTCAAAGGCCAACTGGAGATATCATGGGGATCTCGCAGACATCAGCATCCAGGGTACTCCACCAGTTCCTGGATGTCATGTTACCACATGCCAATGAGCATATATACTTCCCCTGAACTCAGGAGGAGTTGGCCAGCAATATGCACCTCTTCCCCCATGTGGCAGACTACCCGGAGGTACTGGGTGCAATAGACATCATGCACAGACATGTCAAGTCACCACCCGGTGAGCATGGCAGGCGTTACATAAACCGCAAGGGATACCACTCCATCAACTGCCAGGTCATGTGCAATGCCCGGGGCATTATCACGGACATGTGTGCTGGCAGCCCTGGAAACTACCATGACTCCCACATCTGGCATGCATCACAGCTGTACCAGGTATTTGTCAGGGGGGACAACCCATATGGCCACCTTGTGGGGGATGCTGGCTATACACTGGAGCCGTGGATGATGACTCCCATCAGAAATGCACACACACCCATGCAAGAATGCAATAATGAGGCACACAGACAAACCAGAATCATCATAGAGCATGTGTTTAGGATGCTGAAATCACGGTTCCGTTGCTTGGCCATATCTGGGGGAGCCTTGCAGTACTCTCCAGGCACGTGTGCCCACATCTTCATAGTATGTGCCATGCTACATAATATGATCCTGCGGAAAACAGCTGCAGCAGGGACATAATGGTGAGGGATTCAGACCATGAACACCCTGTGCCAGCCACAGTAGGCAGATGGAGGCATGTCCAATATACCCATGCCTTGGCAAAGAGGGAACGTATATCACATACACTGACAGTGTAGGCCCCTATGGACTGATACACTTCTCCACCTGCACACACAGTAAAATGGATGGCACACACACACGACCACCTGTAAATTGTCATGTATAGGTGGTCTACTGTGTGCATCCTACATAGGCAGCCCTCAACTATTGCACACACAACAGCTATTGGTACAAGGTAAGTCAACACCTGAACAGTAAATTATGCTAACAGCATGTGTTGATACTGTATGTATAGGTTCCTAGGTACATCAGTAGGTACATGCCTAATTGTCAGAGGCCATTCATCAGCCTAGCCAAAATGTGTCTTCTGTCGCCACCCCATTGGTTAACTAACTGTTCCTCTGTGGAGCAGAGCTAATTGTGGGATCCCTGGGGTGTAACCACTGTTCCCCACCCACTCTGCAAGGATTCCCTGGTGTGTTAATGAGGGGCTCCATATAATGTAATCAGGGATGTAGTTCCAAAGCATGGGGAGTACCCATGACAGGTATCTGTCACCCCAGCATTCTCCAGTTCTGATTATGGCAAGGTATAGCACATTACAGTATGTGGCTCACTGTGACATGGATTCCCATAGCTTGAGCACATCCATTAAGCATCACTTGGACATACCATTAATAGGTATCATCCATATGTAAAATAACTGAGTTACACATTTGTTTGCAGTATGGAGGAACAGCCGTAGGAAAGTCCGCATACTAAACACCGTAACACTTGTATATATCCCAGATGCCCCAGTGGTAAAGCCACTGACTGTCTCGTAGATGTTCTTGGTTCCACGACCTGCAAGGGCTGTTATGTAATTCCGATGTCCCGAATAATGGATGTTGGATGCAGGTCATGAGAGCACGTTTAAGTGCATGTTAGTGGATTTTTGCGCTGGCAAGTGCCGGTAAGTGTCGTTTAAACATGACTACACGGATATGCGCAAAACTGGTCTACGCTTTGCTGAATATCGCGCAGATCATGGGGAAAGCTGGCCAGAACCGCTGAAATTTGCGTTATTCAACCTTGTAGTAATAGTGCCTGCTCTGAGAGGTAAAACGACCACTGCCAGGAGTAGAACATGCAACCATGTACACAATCACCTACCACTAAGCTACCTGATATGTACCAACGGCAGGTGTGTATTGTGACAGGTTAAAACACAAAAGGGCGGAGTTTGGGAAATAGTATCCACCGCCATGTACCCAACGAAATATAGAGATAGAAAGGGTGATAGAGAGATATATGTCGATATATACTGATATACATATATATGCAAATATATACATAGGTTAACAACATGTACACAACCATGGAGGTACATATAAATAGGATACTACCAAATACCGAATGCTTTACATGCCGAAATGCGTAATCCCGAGGCTTAAAGACTGAAAAACTACAGTACAGGAACACTAGAACCATGAGTACTATTATCACGATGTTAAGGGACATTTAGTTAGTGCTTCTGGTGCTGCGGTCCAGGTAGGTACTTTGTTTAAGTGTGTTTCTGATTGCTGTAGTGTGTGTTCTGAGTGAGGTGTGTATTTCCATGGGACTGTAATGTGTGTGTGTGTGTGTGTGTGTGTGTGTGTGTGTGTGTGTGTGTGTGATTGCTTTGTGTGTCTGTTCATGCTATCTCGGAGGTAGATTATTACAGTAGGTGTGGTGTGGAGGGCGCAGCCTCCCACATGGGGTGTGTATGGGGCATGGCCACCTGACCATACATAGTGTAGGATGGTTTGTTTGGATGTGATGGGTAGCAGTGTGTCTGTGTGTGTGTGTGTGTGTGTGTGTGTGTGTGTGTGTGTGTGTGTGTGTGTGTGTGTGTGTGTGTGTGTTCTGTGTTTGTGTTAGTTCCGGGAGTTTGACTGTCGCAAGTTTGAGTGTTCGGTATTGTGGGGTTTGGGAGTCTGTGGACGGTAATGTGATTGTTGGAAGTGTGCGCATTCCTGAATCCATGGGTACGCTGTATACAGCAGCTGAAGTCTTCAAATATGTGCACAACATGGACCATAGCAATCACACATTCCGCCACGACTAAACATTATGAACAAAGAATATGGAGACTATATTATAGCAATAACCCATGCCTGGGTGTGGGTAATGCTGGATTTACCCACGGTTGGTGTGGTTTGGTCATGAGGGTGAAGCCCGAGTGGGCAAAGACAACCATGGGTAATTCCAGCATTACCCACACCCAGAAGTGGGTTATTGCTATTATACAATGATATTATTTAAGAAAAAAAATAATTATTATTCTTAAATAATGGCATTGTATAATGCCTCCTTGCTGCCCTTCTGCAGCTGTCTGGTATTCTGCGGCAGTTCTGATGTACTGCACATGCGTATGCTTATGCAGTACATCAGAGTTGTGGGCAAAAGCAACAGAGAAAACAAGATCTCCGTTGCTTTTTACAAAGTGTCTCGCTATGTTAAAGGAGTTTAACATAGCGAGACAGCTTTAAAAAAGCAACGGTGTACTGCGCATGCGTATGCTTATGCAGTACATCAGAGCTGTGGGCAGAAACAATGGAGAAAGCAAGATCTCCGTTACTTTTTACAAAGTGTCTTGCTATGTTAAAGGAGTTTAATATAGCGAGACAGCTTTAAAAAAGCAACAGTGTACTGCGCATGTGTATGCTTACGCAGTACATCAGAGCTGTGGGCAAAAGCAATGGAGAAAGCAAGATCTCCATTTTATTTTTATTTATTTTTATTTATTTTACATTTGTTGACTGGGCTAGTCTGGCTGGATACATGTCCATTTTCAGCAGAGGCCCGAGGAGAAAAGCTGCACTAAAATACTAAGTACATTACATAAAAAAATCATTACTCTTAAGAAATAGCAAAAATTGGAAGTCATAAGAAACACACAGAGCGAAAGATAATTTCAAAGAGAAACAAATTTACAATATGCAGTTCATTACCTATCAGCAATTTTACTTAACATATACTTAGTTAGATTAGATGAGTAAAAGGAGGAGAAATGAGACAGGTAGTGTATAAGAAGAGTGAAGGGGAAAATAGAGTATGAGAAAAAGGTTAGTCAGGTGTATTGCAGGAACAAAGCCAATGATTTAGATAGTAAAGTTTAATTTTCTGCTTGAATTGTGGCAGGGATTGAGTCAAAGTTATGTCACTAGGTAAGAGATTCCAAGTTTTACCTATAGTGTTAGTGAATAGGGAAACACCTGCTGCATTGTTTACCTTTATTGATTTTGTCATGAGTTTACTAGAGGAGCGAAGTGAGTTCAGATTGTTGTAAGGGATTAGAAGTTGAGAGAGTATTGGGGTGTTGTCAGGTAGGTGTAATATGTTGTGGGCTATAGTGAGTTGAGGAATTATTAGGTAGTTTTGAAATTCGAGCCAGCCGAGTTGTTTTAGGTTTATACAATGGTGGGTCCTGAAGGGGTTACTAGTGGCGAAGCGAGCTATGTTGTTATAGCAAGTTACAAGTTTGTTTAGATTGATTTTCTTAAGGTTTGTGTAAATGGGGGAAGCATATAGGAGAGTAGATAGGAGATGAGATTGTGCAATTTTGATTCTGGTTGCTGGGGTTAGAAAAGGTTTGACACGATATAGGGATCCAATTTTTCTGTTTACAATCTTGATGGTGTTGTTAATGTGCTGATCGAAGGAAAGATTGTTGCCAATGGTTATTCCTAAGAATTTAGTAGTTGGATCAGGTGAGATGATAGTGCCATCATTTGAAGAAATGGTAAAGTTTAAAGGGGGGGGGACCGAGTGGTGGGGGAGAAGAGGAGGTGTTTATTTTTTTTGGCATTTAGTAGGAGAAACCGTCTCGAAAACCAAGTTTCTACTGTGTTAAAGGTATTTTGGGTCACTGAGCTCAGTTCAGTAGAGGAGGGTGCTGAGCAGATAAGGGTAGAATCATCTGCGTATTGTATGCAGGTAGCTTGTGGGATAGCAGTCTGAAGATTGTTAATAAAGAGGGAGAACAGAAGTGGACCCAGAATGGAGCCCTGGGGAACTCGGATGGTAATAGGTAGGAGTGATGAGATATGGTTTTCCCATATTACTGCTTGTTGTCTGTTAAGATAAGATTTAAACCAGTCAGTGGCTAGTTTATCACAAGATAGAGATTCAAGAATGTTAATTAAGAGAGAGTGGTTGACCATGTCGAAAGCTTTAGAGAGATCAATGAAAAGAGCGGAAGAGAGAGTATTGTTGTTTCGATTTTTGTTGATAGTATCTACAAAGGATAGAAGGGCAGTGGTGGTTCTGTGGTGGGGTCTGAAATCATGCTGGCAGTTTGCTATTATGCTGTGAAGAGAGAGATAGTGTACAAGTTGCTGATGAATACATTTTTCCATAATTTTTGCTAGGGGTGAGAGAAGGGCAATTGGTCTAAAGTTTGAAAGGTCAAGGGAGTTACCACCTTTGTGCAGTGGGATAATATAGGAGACTTTCCAGATATCAGGGATGGTTCCTTCTTGGATAGTTCTATTGATAAGTAAGGATATAGGATATGCAATTTCTTTGGCAGCTTTCTGAAGGAAAGAAGGGAGTTTATCAGCAGAAGGGGTGCAGGGTTTCAGTTTATGAATGTGTTTGTAGATGAAAGAGGTAGATATAGGTTTTAGAGAGAAGTTGAAAGAGGAGCTAGTTATGTTAGTTGGTATATGAGAGTTATTAGGGTTCATTTGTTTGGCTAGGGATTGAATAGTTTCAGAGAAAAAAGAGTTGAAGGCATTAGCAGTCTGGAGAGGGGTGTCTGGGTCAGAATTTAGAGGGGAAGGAGTTTTAGCAGTTCCTGGGGAAAGAAGTCTATTTACTGATGACCAGAAGTATTTAGAGTTGTTAATATGAGTTTCCTGAAGTTTACAGTAGAAGTTTTTCTTGTCAGAGGGTATTGATTTTTTTGCTAGATTTCTAAGCTGGCGGAAATTAATTAAATCAGGGTTTAGTCTATCGCATCTCCATTTTGTCCATGCTGAGTTTCTAGCATGCATAAGTTTTTTAGTATTTTTGGTCTTTACTCTAATAGAGCATTCTGGAGCATGTTTATCAAGTATTGATAAGAATGTAGTATTAAAGAATAGTACTGCTTCCTCCAGGGGAAGTGATTTTAAGCAATTCCAATTACATGCTCTCAGTTCAGCTTTAAAAAGGTCTATGTTAAAGTGCTTAACAGATCGAATTAGTCTTGTATTTGGGAGGTTAACATATTCTGATTTTTGTCTAGTGATGTAGGTTAGGCAGTGGTCACTGATGTCGTCAGGCATAGTCCCTACTTTATATTGTTTGTTAGCTTTATTTGTGAGTATCCAGTCCAGTATACTCTCTCTCTTACTGGGCTTATTGACTCTTGTAGTTGAGGTAATAGTTTGTGAGAAACCATGTAGGTTAATATGAGGGGAGGGATTGTCAGCATTAATAGTGTTCCAGTCTACGTTAACGTCACCGAGAATTATGGTTTCTTGGGGGTAGGTGGTAGAAACCCAACTTAGAAAGTCTTCTAGTATTGGAATATTATTACCTGGGGGAAGATACAAAGAAATAATGTAAATGGATTTTTTGTTATTAAGTTGGAGTTTAATAATGATGGCTTCTGTTTTGCTATTTTGGTTTGGGCATGCTGGTTGAGTAGAGATGTTCAGTTGGTTTTTGAACAGTATTGCTACTCCACCACCCTTGCGTTTTAAGCGGTCATGTCTTACTATGTTATAAGCTTGAGGTATAATCTCTGAGTCTTTTGTGCCTGGGTTTAGCCAGGTTTCAGAGAGGCAAAGAATGTCAAATGAGTGGATATCTAAGAGGGCGTGGATGAAGGGTATTTTATTGTTTATGCTTTGGATGTTTAGGTGTCCTATAAGGAAGTTATTATTGAGGTTAGTTGAGCAGTTTTGGGGGGGTGGTGAGATAGGGCCAGGGTTGGGGTGGATGTCTCCATCTTGTAGGGTAGGATTAGCTAGTATGGTTAAGTAGTTCCTCTTTTGAGTTATTAGGGTTTTTGTTTTTTTGCTAGATAGTAGGGGTAGTTGAGGTGATGTTGCCTGTGGAATTTAGATAGAAGATAGCTAGGGGTGGAATTCACATTAGGGTAAGAAGTGAAAGTGAGTGTAGTAGAAGTGTGTTTTTGTGAGGAGATAAGATAGTTGTTAAGTGAAATTTCAAAAGATGTGAGATGGTATGTTGAGAGAAGTGTGGTCAAGATTAAGACTGAGAGTAAAGGCATAGTTAGTATGTAGGGAGACATAATTTAGTAATATGAGAAGTGAGGAAGCAGAGAGGAAAGTACAAAGGGGAGAGAAATAAGTGAGTGCAATAGAGGGGGTAGTAGATCTATTTAAAGCAGTTGGTGAATAAGAATGGATTCTAATAGGTAGATAGAGAATGAATGGTGGAGAGGAAAGGGGATGTGTAAAGAGAAGTATAAGTAGTGGAGAAAGGTAAATAGAAGTGGTATGGTCATAGGGCAGAGAAAGAGTGGAAGGTGTGTTAAGGCTATGCAACAATTTGGCGGGAAGGAGAGTAATAGGGTAGGAGGGAGTAAGGGTGTGGCTAAAGAACTATAAGTTTAGGACCCTGGGGTGGGTGGGAATTGGGGTAGGGTGGGAGGCGGAGTGAGCCAGAGCTAACGGAGAAGAGCCAAAGAAGAGTTTGAGTGGAAAACAATCAGTAAGATGCTGATAGTAAAGGTAAGTAATCCTAGGACATAGAGGAATTCTTGGAGTAAGGACTAAGTGGGGCAAGGCTGAGAATATCAGAGAAAGGAAAGGGTGGAAACTACGAAAAGGCTAGCAGATAGTGGGAAATATAGGAATTAGAAAGTAGAATAAAAAGTAGGCAAGGATAAGCAAGTTTAGTAGAAGGGAGCCACCTAGTGGACTCAGCAGGTAATTGCTACCAGGACTACTGACAGGGCTAGAGGAAGTGGAGAGAGTCAGGTAAATGGAGTATCTAAAGGTTGCTGGTGGTGAAGGGAAGGGGAAGCTAAGGCCGGCTGCTGGCAGAACTTGCTTAGAGATTGACAATAGCTGAGGGTTACAAAAGCTTACACAATGCTGAGAAACCTGGAAGAGCTGAAGGACATACTTTCTTGCGTCTTTATGGGAGGAGGCTTTTCCAAAAATTGTAAAGTTTGGTCCCTAGGTAGGGTATGAGGCAGGAGACTTAGGTAGGGTATTCAATCCCAGACCTACAGGTGGTCACTAGGCAGAAGAGCTGAGAATGAAAGGGAGAAGAAATGGGTTATGATATAGAGCAACAAAAACTGTAAGAAAGCAAGTAAAATACAATAGATAACAACAAACTTGTAAATCATTCAGCCATGTGCCATTATTCAGAAGTTGTTATTGCAGGATAACACAGATAAAATTATATTCCTGTAATTGAAATCAGTAGGCACAACTACACGAGCTACAGTGGTCTATCTCCGCTAATTACTATATAATAAACAGGCGGGAGTACTTATACCACCTCAACTAGTGTTAATGGATCCACCAACCAAGTATTCATTAATGGTGGGCCAAGAAAGTTGATGAGAATCACTATTGAGGGCGGTCAAACCAAAGCCAATTCACTATATAAGCTAGGCGAGTGTCCGTATGATAATAGAGTAGGGGAGGTAGGAGTAGAACCTCCTAGGCGTTGGTCTTAAGCTGGTATTCAAGTAATGACAGTGGAAAGTGTGCTACACCCGCTTAAAACTAAGCGCGGGGTAGCACGAGTTAGAGTAAGAAAGGGTAGGTAAGGAGCTTTGAGAAGAAACGCTGTGCACTGCAGCAGTCAGGATAAGGACACTAATACCTATTAGCTATAGAAATAGCGAAGCACATATATAATATGTTATGCACTCTAAAGGGATAAGGAAAGTAGTTGAGGCGAGTAAAACAGAATGGAGTACTGTGTTCCCCACGTGCTAAAGATGGTAGGAGTACTGGGGGGCTTAAAATAAGTAAAGAAAAGTAGAGAAAACACGCTAAGGAACCTTACGCGTGAAGAGTATAGTGAGAGTATGTGCGATAGGTGCCCTTAAGCTAGCGTGTCGGGGAATTGGGGAAGAACACGCAGCTATCCCAACAAGAGTCAGTTACACTTTAGCTAGCGTGTCGGGTAGTTTAAAAAGAACACACAGTTATTTCAGAACGACCCAGGGAGAATTGCTAGGGAACGCTAAAGTATCCCATATAATAAACCAGTTCAGCTGCTTTATACACATAAGCAAAGACAGCATACAGGCTTAAATTCCATTCTAAACAGTTATACTGTGAATCGCTAAACCAGGTGCGAGTGATTGTCACATAGTCTCACTAGATCTCCACCAGCGATTTTATTTGAACTGGCACTATAGGATCAGCAAGAGCTTTTTACAAAGTGTCTCACTATGTTAAAAGAGTTTAACATAGTGAGACAGCTTTAAAAAAAGTAACGGAGAATCAGTCACACATGTTGGTAATGACCAGGTATAGGATATTGTTGGCCCTGGTGGTGGTGTGGATAGGTTGATCCAGCCGATTGGAGGTTATGAATCCCAGAAAGCGTTGGCCTAATGTGTCAGTACATGAGTAGGTATCCCAGTTAATAGTGGGGTAGTGTCAGTCACACTTCAATAGTTTCTGTTTGAACCCTACTTTCCAATACACCAAGAAGTGAGGACCATTAACCGTGGGGTATGGTGTGGAATCTGTAGCAAGCTACAATTTGTATAGCAGTTATGGCCTGAGTTAGTTGCACTTGGATTACCTCTGATGCATTGTGCTAAGCAACCAGCCTGGAGGTGTGTATATCCTTGGGAAATATGGACACACCTCAGCTGTGGGTGTTCCATTCCTGGTTACATGACTGAAAGGTGTGGTATGAGTAATAGCCTGTTAGTGCAGGGGTGCTCTCAGGAGCCTAGAAGCAGGTCCCAATCACTGCAGAGATATCAAAGTGGTCCATTACAAGGAGTGCCTCAGGTGAGTGCGTTTAAGATGAAGATGTTAAGCATTGAGTAGCATTACCCTCAGGTTTTGCTTGCCTGTTCCTGTTATGGTGGTGAATATTTTATTTGAACTGGCACTATAGGATCAGCAAGAGCCTTAGATGTTATCCGTAATCCCAGGGCCAACAGGTGCAGGCCATCTGTGCCAAAGTATTGTGTTCTATCAACCATGTCACTCAAAGCAGACAGATACTGGATACCCTTGGAATGACACCAGAAGCATAGCCAATTGCTGAAGTAAATAATTCAGTCCTTGTACTGCGTTATCAGTCTGGACGAATGCCAAATGCTTCTCAGGGCTAGGGTGATACCTGCCTGGGCTACAAGATCGGAGAGCTATTCCATATCTCTGTACATGTAGTCCAGGAAGTTACATCTCAGGGCATTCACACTAACATGGAGAATGACACAGTCATAGTGTACCTGTTGAGGAGTGACCTGAATGCATAGGTTATGTTGCGGATCCTGTTGCCCGACAGCCAGCTGAAAGTGACTATCACCTTGTGTAGCCTGCTGAGTGGGACATCAGTGTGACCGCCTATAGAGTCACCTATGACTTGTGTATTGGGTACGTTATATCACCCTATAGGCTGTAGTTGATGGGCACACTGAGTCTGTGGGCTATAAGTAATTGGTGTTGTGTTGGGTGATGGGGGCTGCCTGCGTTTCTGCTTTGGAATTCTCTGTTACTATGTGTGGCCTGTGGTGGTGGAGATCTAGTGAGACTATGTGATGAGTGTGGTGTGGTGCAAACGTTTAACATCCCCACATGATTGTCAGGTTCAGTCTGGGTTGGAGAGAGCTTTACCTCCAGCATGGCTAGATATGTGCATCTCCCACAGGTTGTAGTGTTGTATGTTAGGAGGAGAGTATTGACTGTGTACACGAGACAATTTCTATATTGCCTCATGATGCCCATATTCATCATATAGACAGACGATAATACTGGGAATTGACATTTGGACATGCCTGAATATTTAATTATTTCCCACTAGATATGTGAGGAAAGTGTGTACAACAGCTGTTTTACTCTAAGCAAGCGGGAAATGTAAGTACAGACAGTGTTTACCTGTAGGTAATGAGGAGGAATGAGTGCTATAGTAATTAGAAGCTCATGAAGTGCTTACATGTTCTGAACAAGTGCTGAGCATGAATAAGCAATACAGATAGGGTGTTGGATAACATAAACGCACTACCCCCCCCCCCAACAGGTACACAATCACATATCCATGAACACTACAGAGCCCCTGTAACCATACATAACTGTGATGGTACAAGGTGCACTCAGGCTGCATGGGACCTGTCCACATCCCTGGTTGTATCATACACATATGGCAAAACAGTTTGCTCTACACATACACATCATGTAAAACATAGTTTCATGTCAGTTTGTGAAAACACTGAATGGTGCACACCAACAGTTATCACAACCCACAAAGTGGACACCACTCATAATGGGAGGCACTGCACTATTACCCTGCTGAGTCTGGTCTGAAAGTCCATGAACCTTAATCAATGTAGTACAGATGTAGATGACAGTACGGATGATTTCACACTGCATATCATACAGGTCATAGGACATCATCACCCATACTGTGTTCCACCTGCACTAAGTATACTAGATGTACCTTTGTATGATACAGGAGTGTTCTGACAGTGGACTGTTGACAGAACCAACACTACAAAAGGTGTCTGAGTAATATGTGCATATCACACCAGTGGCAGCTACAGTTAAACAGGGTTAATTTGTTGTACTCCCCCTCATTGCAGCCCATACCACACAGACAAATGGGAGGCATCTGCATATGCAAGTATGTGAATGGCTATGACCTAGGAGCAATAGCTGACTCAGTGTTGTAGACAACATACAGAATGGGCTTTGTGGGTGATGTGTGTGACATATGTGCACAATCTGACAGCTGCATATTGCATTGTCACCGCTAGGTTAATAACCCTGTACCCATGAACTATCACCTAGGCAGTGGTCAACATAATGGACACTGTGTGTAAGGGATGGTGCTGTGCAGTTTATCTGCCTGAGCTAGTGATGTTACCAAGCATATTAGGTAGTCATAAGAGGCAACCCTAGTCACGACAGGGTGCCATCCATGAACATGGAGATCATTGTACAGCCATACTCATCACTCAAGTGACCAATATTGGATCACATATCACCTTTAAGGAGTATTGCCCATGTTTGGATGGGCAACACCAGCCTTCACAATCCTCATCTCCACTATGTAGCATGATGCCTACCCTACATAAAGACATATCCAACACTGTGATGTTGGACATGCTACACGTACATATCCTGATCTGAAATACATACGTCATGGACATCCACCTTCCTAGTACAAGGATTGCCACATGCTGGACAGATCTTTGTGCCATACACGTTACATACTCCTTCCATACTATGCAAGCCTGTCCAGCAAAGCTGCACATTTCACCTCTGTCAGACATGGTGTGATGACCGCATAGTAGATGTATCATTAACCATCTATATCAGTTATGTGGCACTGCTTCACCTGCACCAGAAACATGGCTGTTGGCTACAGCTAGAAAACCTTACATCCTATGCTCATACATGGCCCAGGGCATACAGACTACTACATGACCTTGGCCGTACATGCTATAGTTGATCCCTGCTAATACCATCCGGCTAGCCATTGTCCCATGTGTTTCACATGTGCAACACAGGTGATACGTGGCAAGATGTTGAACTGCTGTACAGTGCCATGTAGATGTATATGGCAAAACACATGCATGTAAAGGCTTCCATGTGCATGTCTGCATTGTCACAGGTCATGTCCGTTAAGGTAGTGTATGTGTTAATATGTGACATATACACAGCATCAAGGTCAACAGCATTAATGTGGACACATCCAGGCATGTGCTGATAGGTAAGAACACCAGTACAGGCAAACAGACATGCCCACATCAAGACAGCATCCACATGGAGTATGAGCAATGTAATCAGGTGACACACATATATGGTGATAATATCCAATCCCCATTGGGTGTCACATGTGTGTGACACAAACATGTCAGTGGTGTCAGTGTCATTAATATTTGCAAAGACAACTGTTCATATGTAATATATGTGATACACATGTATGTGCAGCTGTATCTCTGTGCATCTCTGAGTTACTGTGACCTGTCTCCATCACTATGTCTTCCAGATATGCTGAGAGCAAGGCTCCCAGCCTATACCTGCTTGGAGGATGAGGCCCTTATCCTTTACCTCCAAGACAACTATGATGTCTTGTTTAGCCATGTGCCACAGCATGCACAGCAGCGTGATGACCTGTGGCAGGAACTTCGCAGGAGGGTTAATGATGTCAGTGGCCATAACTGCACATACCAGCAGGAGCGCAGACACTGCACAGACCTGATCAGATGTGCAAAACAGCATGTGAATGCAATCGCCAGGGAACAAGGTGCAACAGGTGGTGGGCCACCAACCCAGCCCCCACTCACACATACTGAGGAGCTACTGGCCAACCTGGGGACACCATCAGAACAGCATCCACAAACCCTAGCTGCCATCATGGAGGTGAGTGTCTCTCAACCACCGAGCCTGGAGTTGCCTGGTAAGTCAGTACTGCACTTATAACTATTATATCTCATATAGTTGCATGCGTCACTGTACAATATGTAATGTAACATCATATGCAGGGCATGTATACACACATGCCGCATACTATAGTATGCTACTCTGTGTATGCACACATGTACATACTTCATAGTATATCCTATTGTACTGGCAAATGTGTTAACATGCACACTGCACCCTGTAGCTGTCATACAGTCATGGATAATGATCATACTGCTGTGTCACCCCTATATAGGTACCTCTGGCATTCTGCAGAGACAGCAGGCTGTTGCAGGTGAGACAGTTATAAGTATCAGGCATGTTAATGCACAGATCTATTCACCATGTGGCCAGTTAACACATGTACACATAATGTATGGTCCGGTCACAATATACAGGTCGCATCTTTAATCCATCACACTGGCTGCCCATGTGCAATACTTACAAACTAAGTGAAACACTGACATGAAACCTCAGAAACTGTCATTGCTAGATGTGTGGACAGCTGTGCATACAACGGTGGAGGTGTTGTTCAATGTAGGAATATGTACTATACATCAGAACTACACATGTAGGGTACACAAACAGTACTACACAGTGAGCTGGCGTATGGGCAGCCCACAGGATTCACCATTGTGGAATATGCCCCTGCAATGAGTGCACACATTGTGATGTGCCATCTGACATGTCCGTGACATGTAGTGGTCTGGCTGCAACATTGTCTCACTATCCCATAAAACATACCCCACATACCAGACATACAACCCTTTGTCTGCATAACCCTGTGGACAGTGGAGTATCTGACATCTAAGGGTGTATGTCATATGGGACAACACAGACATGTGAGATAGATGGCCATCACAACCGTTTGGCCAACATATGTTCACACATGGTAATGGAGGATGGCCAGAGACATGTAGAAACACACAGTAGATGTGATGTGTTTGTGTGTACACCATGTTGTACATTGGCTACACATAGTCCAACTATAGCCTTTGTTGAATGGTTATATTGCAGATGTGGAACACTGGACATCCTACAAGCCTGTGCACAGCTTGTGGAGGTGTAACTTCATTCAACCACATAAGATGTGTTGAACATCATGACTGTGTCACAGCATGACAATTGTCACATGTACAGCATCCACATACATACAGAGACAACTACATCAGGCCACAGATACAGTACATTTCCCTTGCTGCTGTTGGACACCACTGTCAGCTGTGCACCTCGTGTGTGTGGTACACAAATGTCATGTGGGACATGGTGTATTGATAAGACTGCCATGTGCGGACATGGCTTCCAGGCAGCTAAAATATGTTTGCAGATGTGCAGGGGTGTCATCCGTATGTCCTTCAGTGACCTGTGTCACACATTGCACATCATGGTTTAGTGTGTATACACCTCAGCGGTGTGGGTCGTAAATCCACAGTATATATGTATTGTGTATGCACACAGTCATGGCTATGCACTGTGTGTGTAATCCACACTGTATAGCAATAGAGATGCCTCATGATTCCATGCAATGGCACCGTGTCTTTACTTCACACTGTATAGCAATATAGATGCCTCATAATACCCTTTAATGGTCATGCATATCTGCTAAAAGTGTATTTTATCTGTAGGGCATACAGACAACACTGCAATGTGACATCATTACACCACTGTACATGTGACAGGACACCATTGTGTCAAACATGTATGCATGACAATGCACACGTCAGCAGATTACATGTCATACTACATGTTAATGTCAAGGTCATATGCCACACATCAGCCATGTGTACTGTTAACCTGTGCTGGTCCACATGGTGTAACACAGGGATGCATGCTTACTAACATGATTGTGTGAAATGCATGGCTTCTGCTATGACACATGCTTGCTGTTGTGTGCAACCCAGGGATGTATCATAACTACCACTATTATTGCCTGAGCTGCATGCCGTCTGCTGTATCACATGCATGTTGCATGCCTTCTGTCAAATCACATGCATGGTGTGTGTCTGTGTGCATATGTGTGTGTGTGTGTGTGTGTGTGTGTGTGTGTGTGTGTGTGTGTGTGTGTGTGTGTGTGTGTGTGTGTGTGTGTGTGTGTGTGTGTGTGTGTGTGTGTGTGTGTGTGTGTGTGTGTGTGTGTGTGTGTGTGTGTGTGTATTGTAATGTAGAGTCTTTGTTTGCCTTCACAGGTGATGTAAGTGCGTTACCCTCCTGCAGTCCATCTGATGTTAGTGTCCCCACAGACTCTAGCAGTGATGATGAACATATGCTTGAGGCACAGGCAGGGTTGTCAGGGGCTGAATCTCTTCCACCTATATCCCCCACATCCCTGCACACAGATCTCATGCCAACACATACCCCATCACCAGTGGCCATAGAGGAAGGTCAGTTAATGTGTGGTAGCTTGGAACAGGAACATGTGGTGGCTACGGAAGGTGTGTATTCACACCATGGTGTCAGTGAAATGACTGGAGATGTGCCACACAGGCATGTGGCCAGTGCTGCTCGTAGGAGGACCTCTGGCCGACATGCCTCTGCAGGACAGAGCGCAGCAGCTGGTGTCACCAGACGCATGTTTGAGACTGTAATGGTAACATGGGCATGTGCTGAATGGCAGAACAGAGAAGGGCAGAGGCTTCAGAGGGCTGCTATCCATTCTTTAAATGACAACATCCAGG
The DNA here is from genome assembly GCF_019279795.1 of Protopterus annectens. Taxonomy (NCBI): domain Eukaryota; kingdom Metazoa; phylum Chordata; order Ceratodontiformes; family Protopteridae; genus Protopterus; species Protopterus annectens. The sequence continues at coordinate 1,858,819,507 of NC_056733.1, forward strand.
CATTGGCAAATTCTCAACAGCAGATTGCTGATGTTTTGGACAGACAATTGGGTAACATGGTTGGAATCCTTGACCATGGCATGACAATATGTGAGTGTGAGCTGTCTGTGCTGGAACATCTGGTAGGATTGAGGCATAGGCCACGTGGACATAGGCCAGCTACATTACCTGGTGCAGGTCTACGTGAATGAGCTACCTCACATGCCCGCTCCCATAGTGGCAGTAGCAGCAGCAGTGCAGCTGGTGCTGTGCTGTCCATTCCAGGACACAGCAGCCCATGTGGACGTGGCCCTGGATGGTCCCAATGGGGACACAGTTCCAGTGGACATGTGTCATTGGACAGTACCCAATCTGCACCTCTGCCTGGTAGTGCCCATGCAACCCCTGGCTGGCACAGGTCATGTGGCTGTGGATGGACACCGTGAGCTGTAAAACCAAGTTTGTACAGTCTGGAGCTGTCAATAATACACCTGTGTAGGCCAGACACATGGCAGAACTGTATGCAGACATAAACACATACACCAGAAACATCTGTAGGGCACAGCAACACTCACATGCATAACAACCACACATGGCCAATTAGATTACAGGCCCTAACCCACACACATGATATTATCCGCTGGTGCAGCCTAGCCACCTGGCAAACATTATCACCCTGTACATATGATGATGCCTGTGCTACATCCCTGTCATCCACACCATTGGTGCAGGGACATGTTCATATGGTCTGATGCACAGGGTGAACAGAATAGGGAGATAACTGTAGATTACAATTGTTGTGTACTGTTGACACGCAGCAGACATACCATGTAGTACAGGTTTAGAATGCATTGTTTTCTGTTCACAGTATGTGTCTTGGTAGCAACAGTAACAGCATGTTGGTAATGATGTCCTGCTTCCCTCCTTCAGGTCTAATTGCATGTGCTGTTGAGCACCAGTGTTTGCAGTTTCCCATGTGTAAATGTGGACTACTTACAGGAATGTATGGCAATATCAGCATGCTATATGTAGCTTCAACCTCACTGTTAGAAAGGCTGACATTCCAAAGATGTCTACACATCTACTGATCCACGAGCATGGGAGCTGTGCACTAAGCTACAGTGGCTAGAGACGTGACAGCCATACCGGGTGACATCACAGGTACAGTTACATGGGCAAGGAATTTACATAGCGGTCTAGCTGATGACAAGGGTAGATGCCAGTTGATAGCTTGAGGCCTCACTGTGTAGCAGTAATACACATTCACATTACAGGATGAGAACACTCAACTACACACACACACATACACACACACACACACACACACACACACACACACACACACACACACACACACACACACACACACACACACACAGGTATTTGCACACATGTATTCAGACACAGTAACACGCCCACACTCATGGGGTCAATGACACTGTAACACACACTCTTGATAGTGTTGAGGTGAGGACCCCTGCCTATGTGGTAATCACCATTACAGTACTGTGCACCCACATGACGCAACACAGAGAATGAACATGTACAGGTAGTCAGTAATGCCTAAGATCAACGGCATCAACAGGGTAGTAGATTGCATCACCTGGAGGGGTTAGGGGTTCTATTTGTTCACTATGGTGACATACATCCTCACTCCATGGACCAGACAGCCGTACATACATACATACACACACACACACACTGTGGAGTCCACAATTGATTGCGTCTATGTCATGCACATACAGATAGCTCACATGTGTGTGATACACACCCCACCCCTGCCTATGTCTTGCTTTTACACTGCAGTATGCACAGATCTCTACAACAGTGTACAGGGGTGTGAGTAACAATTGGGATGTATTCCCCACCATACGTGGCATATATGGACACACAAGCAAACACACATGGCAGTACTGTGAATCAAATACCTGCTATCTTATGGTATGCATGACAGACATGCAGCAGTATTGCCCGCATTACAATGTGTACCGACACTACCTTTGGCAATTGTGCTGATATATGCACACAGGAGGTATTAAGTGTTACATGTGTCAAGTGATTTACAGTCAGTGACACCCTGGACCGCTGTGTAGGTTGTATGTCTTCCCCTTCAATTAACAGAAACATAGCTTAGTGTTTGCACATGTTATGGTAGGATGGCTTGTGACACACCTGTGAGCTGTCTTCAGCAAACATCCATCTGCAAAGATGGCCCACCACTTTATGTCCACACATCCATCCATACCTGATGTACATCTTACCATACTGTCAGTAATTCACCATATACAGTTGGCAATGATGGGGCTGTATTGCAACTGCATGTTGTAGTAAGACACAGATCACCTGCAAACATCAGCTACTGCACACACATGGTAGCTGAATGCACACCACTACATGTGCATGTGTGTAGGTCCTACATTCCTGTCATTTAGCCATGTTTGTAGGCATTGCAATTGGTGGACATGTGTGATGACATACATGACACATGGACTGTTGTATGATATGATAGTTGTCATAGGTAACCAGTACAGCGGGAATGTTAACTCAGTCAACATTGCTATCACACCTTATGTACCGTTAGCATTCAACAGCCATGGACCTACCTTCCATGTGCATGTGTGTAATTGCTGTAGCCACCTGTCTGCACGAAGGGCAGCAACAGCTATGCTATGTACATATGTGTTGTGTGTGTGTGGCATGTACATATCCACAGCAGGTACATGTATGTTATATCCAAACATGAGGGTGTTTACTGGTGTACAGACAGTCATCTGTTACAGCTGTATATGACCCAGGGCCCCTGTTATGTGTACAGCTGACCTGGTTACGAACAGTGGTATCATTGCATTGCATAACACATGATTCAACTGTGTCAGTACATGGGTAGTCTGCACAGTTGCTGTAGAGCTAGGTACAGTCCACTGGTCATGGGTCACACAGTGTTGTACTAATATATGTTCTACCACAAGTATGGATGTGTGTTGCTGGTCCAAGGACATAGCGATGTCTGAGGGCTACATCCTAGAATGCGGCTTTTGACACTGTGATCTGCACCTGACACATCTGTGATGGCTTTTGAGGGTGTACTGGTCAGTACATGTGAGTGGCCTTCATGTACGTGGGGACACCACCACCTGGAGCAGTCCATAACAGTGTTATGGCCCACATGTCTGTATCTGAGGTATACAGTGGTAGTGCTATTGTGCACAACTGAGCCTTCAGCCAGGTGTTCCTCACTGCACAGATGTCAGTATTCCCCATTGTTGGATCTACATTGGCAGCTGTGATTATGAACGCTACACATCTAGCACTGTTTAGCATACACATACAATGCAGTTGTCCTCTAGGTGTCAGGGTGTTAACCTGGTCTCAGGACATTCATCTATGAATGGCACTATATGGGCGAAGTAGCCACTCTTGGCAGGACATCACCACAGGTGGTATTAGTGTACCAGGTTTAGATTGGTACATCTAAGGTGACAGACAGCAGCAGACGTTGCGTAGAAGACCGGTGTCAGATATATGTAGTACAGCATTCATGCTAACAATGGCAACTATCGACGCACTATGCCCTTCTGTGTTTAGAATCAGAGTGCATACAAAACAGCCCTTTGCTACTAAGTGTGTGAACATACCCAGTATGACGTTGTGTAGATGGACACATAGTGCATTCCAAATGGCCGTGTGCTACTAAGTGTGTGAGCATGCCCAGTGACACCTTGTGTTGGTTATGTGCCTCTATGTGTATGGGCATGGCCATTGTAACCCTGTATAGCGATAGTGGTTGTCCAGGCAACAGATGGCCATACCCCACTTCAGGATGGATTCCTACATTGAACACACTGGTTCACAGGTATGTACATCGTAACTGCCAGCATCCATATTGATGTCCGCATTCCTAGAAGGTCATATTGACAGTCTTGGAAGGTGTAGTGTCTGTGGCGTGGCTTGTATCTATGTAGTATTGTAATAGTGGTCCATAGATAGGCAGTTGTTCTGATCACACCACTGGCGTGTTTGTCTCCTTCTGCCTGGGGACAGTAATATGCTTTTAGACTGCTCACACTCCATACAATCCCTATCGGTGTCTTTTCCACTGCTGTTGATGTCACCCACCTAGAAGTATGCCTCTGGGAGTGCTGTGTCCTAGTAAGCTTGGTAGCGCATTCTATATCTGTATAATGCTGTAGTGTGATAAGGTAGGTAGGTCTGTGTTCTAATCCCAGCCATGCCAACTCTGTGTGTGTTTCCGTCTGCCTGAGGGCAGAGTAGTGTTTTTAGACTGCTCACACTCCATACAATCCCTATTGGTGACTTTTCCATTGTTGATGATGTCACCCACCTAGAAGCATGCCTCTGGGAGTGCTGTGTCCTAGTAATCTCAGTAGCATGTTCTGTAACTGTGTAGTGAGATAAGGTCATTAGGTCTGTGTTCTAATCTCAGCTATGCCAACTGTGTGCGTGTTTCTGTCTGCCTGTGGACAGAATAATGCTTTTAGACTGCTCACACTCCATACAATCCCTATCGGCGTCTTTTCCATTGCTGATGATGTCACCCCCTAGAAGTATGACTCTGGGAGTGCTGTGCCCCAGTAATCGCGGCAGCACATTCGGTAACTGCATAATGTATAGTGTGATAAAGTAGCTAGGTCTGTGTTCTAATCCCAGCCATGCCAACTGTGTGTGTGTGTGTGTGTGTGTGTGTATGTGTGTGTGTGTGTGTTTCTATCTGCCTTAGGACAGTCTAATGCTTTTAGACTGCTCACACTCCATAAAAACCCTATCGGCATCTTTTCCATTGCTGATGATGTCACCCACCTAAAAGTATGCCTCTGGGAGTACTACATCCCAATAATCTCAGTAGTGTATTCTATAACTGCGTAATGCTGTAGTGTGATAAAGTAGTTAGGTCTATGTTCTAATCCCAATCATGCCAACTGTGTGCGTTTCTATCTGCCCGAGGACAGAATAATGCTTTTAGACTGCTCACACTCCATACAATCCCTATTGGCGTCTTTTCCATTGCTGATGATGTCACCCACCTAGAAGTATGCCTCTGGGAGTGCTGTGCTTTACTAATCTCAATAGTGGGTTCTGTAACTGTGCAGTGCTGTAGTGTGATAGAATAGACAAGTAGGTGTTCTATTCCAAGGCATGACAGATGTGTGTGTTTGGTTGTCATATCCTATCTGTTAGTGGCTAGCTCCAGGATGTGTTGAGTGTATTTTGTTGTTTTCCTATATAGTGTCCATAAATGTCACAATTGCCCAAGAGACTGGGTTGGCAAGACATACACATACATTCGCCAATAGGTCTGGTGAGTAAATATCAGCAGCCCTAATCTTACCCTTAATACAGTCTGACCCATGTGACTCAACGAAACACACTTGCCTTGATAGTAACACCAGTACATAATGCAGGAGGCGCATTTGGTTCCCTTTTCATTCTTGTCTAATGCTTTGGTGTCACGTGGTCCGCTGTTGTGATATATATTCTATATCTACGTATGTGTGTGTATATGTATATATGTGTGTGTGTGTGTGTGTGTGTGTGTGTGTGTGTGTATATATATATATATATATATATATATATATATATATATATATATAAGTGTGTGTGTGTGTGTGTGTGTGTGTGTGTGTGTGGACACTGGCACACACATAAATTTACATGATGGAATACATGTCCTATACTGCTGAATGCCTGTGCTGGATGATCTGTATGTGATCACCTTAGGTGTACGCATATCTGCCATGGCTTAGTGGTAAAGCACATCGTCTGTGGTGTGCAAGGTCCTGGGTTCGAGGCATGTAGAGACCGGCTATTTTGTTGCTGGGAAGAACAAGAGACATCGAATACAGTGATAGTAAGGTGCTTTCAACCAGTTGTGTGCGGATCTGCATGACAGCAAGCAGTGGTTATTATTTTGGAGGCTCAGTATGGGTCATGTAACTATGCATTAGAAGACAATACTATGCAAACAAGGTAGAAAATAGTGAATCCCGTTTATCCCCTGGGTGTGATGCAGATCCCAAGAGTGCATGTGTATAGACAGCCAGATGCAGGACTCGAATATAGGTGAAAGCATGGGAGGGGGGTGTCAGGCATACTGTACGTACATAGGAGTCCTGTGTCTCGGGATTGCTCCTGCCTTAGCACACCTAAGCTAGGGGTGTGTCTATACCTTCCTAGTGCAATTGGGAGGGACAACAGCAGTAGGAGAGTAGTCAAGGTGAACAAGCTGGGCCATCAGGTGATAATTAGCACAATCAACAGATTACAGGACCAGCCCAGCCCAGAACAATAAGATAAAGTGAGCAAGCACCATACACATGGGTTTTTTCCACACTCTACACCACCGGTGTATACATACGGGGAAATTTTACAAAACAATCCAATGAAATGAGAAGGGCTGCAGCAGGCAACATAGACCAACATGTGCAGGAGGCTGAGGGTGGTGAAGATGTGAATGCTGCTGAACAACCCTCAGTGAGGAGACAGAGAAGACTGTACAGACCCAGGGTAACCTACCAGGGGCTACATGAGCTGGAGATAGTGGAGTGCTATGGGGTGGACAGAGACCTCCTACAGCAGATTGTTGAGCTGTGCCGGCCACACCTGACACATCAAACAGGCCGATGGAAACCCATCCCAGTGGATACCAAGGTATGTGTAGGCCTAGGTATACTAGCCACAGGTACCTCCCAAAGCACAACTGAGGATATCATGGGGATCTCACAGGCATCTGCATCCAAAGTATTCCACCAGTTCCTGGATGCCATGTCACCACACGCAAGTGAGAATGTACATTTCCTCAACACACATGAGGTGTTGACCAGCAATATGCGACTCTTCCACCAAATGGCAGAATACCCTGGGGTAGTGGGTGCTATAGCCTCAAAGCACTACCCGGTGAGCAGGGTAGGGCCTACATTAACCGCAGAGGCATCCCCTCCATCAACTGCCAGGTCGTATGCGGTGCCTAGGACATTATACTGAGTGTGTGTGCTGGCTGCCCTTGAAGCTATGACAATTGTGATATATGGCATTTGATGCAACTGTACCACACCTTTGCCAATATGGACATCCCCTATGGTCACCTAGTGGGGGATGCTGGGTACCCACTGGAGCCATGGCTGATGACACCCATCAGAAATGCACACACACCTGAACAACTACACCATAATGAGGCACACGCACAGGCAAGACATATAATTGAGTGTGTGTTTGGGATGCTCAGGTCACGGATCTGGTGTCTGGACACATCCGGTGGAGCCTTGCAGTATTCACCAGCTACATGCACCCAAATTGTTATGGTATGTGCTATGCTACACAATATGATCCTGCAGAAACAGCTGCAGCAGAAACAGCATGAGGCAGGGCCACACAGCCCCCCACCAATGCCAAGGCCTGTACAGGCACAGAGTGACTCAGAGGAGGAACTACCTGAGCCAGACCCAGTAGGCAGAAGGAGGCTTGCCCAGTATGACCTGGCCCTGGCAAAGAGGCAACACATAGCATATGCACTGACACAGTAGGTACCCAAGGAATGTTATCCTCTCTGACTCGCACAGACAGTAAAAGGGATTCCAAACATGACACTACCTATGCTCAGCCATGTATAGGAAATGCACTGTGTGCATCTGACATAGGCAGCCCTCCAGCACCATCCTCAGGTCTGGCACACCCTCAAGGTAAGTCAATCAACCTACCAATTGGAAGTTGTATTAGAATGTATTTTTACCTGTAGCTATGGTATGGATGTGAGCATGCAAGGGAATTTGGTGGCCAAACTTTAGTGCAGCGGACAGTACACATCCATAGTGGCACCATGACATCTGTATCACATACCGGGGTCACAACAGTAGCCAGTAGTACACAGGGTGATGGGCTGAATGTCATGTGTGTCCATACAGCCCACACAAGTCTCAACCAGCTGGACAGGTGCAGACCAACACAGACAAATGCTGTACAATGGCCTCTGAATATGCCCAATGGATGACCCCCCCCCCCACAGACACACAGACAGACTACAGCAGGCCAGGCAGTTGGATGTAGGTTGTGAAGGCTAGATCGTCTGAAACTAATATGTTGGTAATTAAACCTAAGATCTGGAGTACACTGGTATGCCTCTAGCCAGCACATCAGGTTGGTCCACGCACTGAAATGGAGTACCTGACATACCAGTACAGTAGTAGCAAAAGTGTACAACTGTCAGCTGTGCCCCCCTTCCAATGTACACATGTAACAGTCATGTGCGCCCCTCCTAGTGCTGTGCAGGAATGTAGATACAGTTGGATGTCCCCCCACACTGAGCAGAAATGTAGCAACAGTCAATGCCATATGACCGATGGATACCCTGCAGACACAGCATGCCACCTGTCAGTGTACAACGCAGAGGTTGGCACCAAAGTACTGACTACCTGGACATGTAACACATGCAATCCAGTTGGCCATACTGGGCATGCTCAAACACATGAAGGTATGACGGTAATGTCAGTCAACAACATGTGTAATGGTCATACTGGGCATGCTCACACACAAACACAAGATGGCCAGGTCTGCAAACACCAGTGGTCCGGACATATCTGCGGGTACATTGCTATACTGTTGGATGACTGTGCTGTATGGTTTGTGCGTGGTACTGTCTATTGTCTGTATATTTGCCATGGTGTATTGGTAATTCACATTAGCTGTGTGCACAGGGTATTAGCTGCCAACACTTGCAAAAGATGGTTCTTTGTTTGCGGCCAGAACAAGGCCATTGGATACGGAGTGAGTAAGGCACATTGCAGCAGTTGGGAGTGGTTGTGCATGGGTTTTCATGGTGTTAAGCACTGCTGACCTCTGGTTACAGCTTCTTATACTTGTTTAGACTCCACATTTCTTTAACAGTACAATACTCACATACTGGTAGCCAAACACACTTACACCCGCTCACTCCCTCACTTGCACATGCACCGACATTGGTGCTTGCATTTGTCACTCACGCTGGGTGGGCGCGATCCCTTGTGATGCCTATTACATCGGACTACATGATTACAGTATTGGGTATGGCTGACCATTAGGCAACAGCATGTCAACTGTACGTAATCGGTGGCCTGTTCAGTGAGTTAATCATATTGACTTGAAACTGTCGTTTTATTGGCCATTTTGGGTCAATTCCAAACTCCTTCATCTTCCTCTCTTAAAACCCTCTTTTGCGTGGTTTTGCGTGTTTTTGTGCATAGTGCAACAGCGGGCAGCGCCGCCTAATTGGGTTTAAACTATTCCTGGCTCCACAAAGTCTGCTCTTCACTTTTTCCCTTAGAACTGCTCTATCTTTCAATTTAAACACCATATTCTCATTCTAAGGCCCTTCACTGGTCCAATTAAGTAATCCTACAAGTTAGTACTATTAAACCATAAGCACTACTTACTCTTATACTCTCTATGATTACCCTGTCCTCTATTGGTCCGTCTTAAATTCAGTTTCCCTATATTACTCTAGCATGTCCAAAGGTCAGTCAATGGTTTCCTCTCCAGTCCAGCTGGTGAATCTGGGAATTCTGAGGCAATGTTACAACTGTCTCATGTACAAGGACAACCCTCTCCTCCTACAAACAGGTTCAAATATATGTGAGATGCAACTATTTAGCCAAACTGGAGGCTGAGCTCTCATCTCAAAACTGGTGTAACCAGTCAGGAGGAGAAGGTAACCTCACACAACACAATTCCAGTATCACATAGTCCCACCACATCAGCGAACCAAACACATAAATACACAAAAACATACTCGGAGGCTCTAAATAAAAATCTACCTAAGCAACAGAGACCTCCAAAGCAGAATTCCAAGCAAATGCTACCTCAAAACAAAACACGCACAACACATAGCCCACAAAGTCAGTGTGCCAAGCAGCCACAGCCCTTAAGGCTGAATAACACACCTGATACTCTTGTAATAGGGGACTCTATTGTCAGACACACTGACGTCCCGCTCACAAGGCTGAATAAAGAGAAGGTCATGGTGAGCAGGCTGTCGGGTGCTTGGATCCGTCACATAACGCAAGCACTCAGGTCACTCCAAAGCAAATACAAATATGACTCAGTCATTGTACATGCTGGTGTGAATGACCTGAGAAGTACCTCCCTAGACTACATGAAAAGAGACATAGAGGAGCTCTCTGATCATGTAGCCCAGACTGGTATGACCCTGACCTTGAGCAGCATCTTACCCTCACCAAGAATGATGCCACAGTACAAAGACAAAATGATTGATTTTAACAATTGGCTAAAATTTTGGTGTCATTCAAAGGGGATCCAGTGTCTGTCAGCCTAGGATGACATGCTCGACAAGCCACGTTGCTTCGCTAGGGACGGCTTGCACCTGTCACCACTGGGCTTTTGGATATTGGCAAAGGCTCTTGCCACCCCCATAGTGCCTTTTTTAGGCAAGGCTCAAAAGTCAAACACACCCCCATAGACAGCACAAGGAACAAGAAACTAAGGGTAATGCTGCTTAACGCCAGAAGTCTTAACCTCAAGATGCACGCACTCGAAGCTCTCCTCAGTATGGAGAACATTGATATCTGTGCAGTGACAGAAACCTGGTTCAAGGCTCCAGAGAGCACCCCAGCACTACCAGGCTATACCTCATATCATGCTTTTCGTCCCCAAAACCCAGACCGAACCAGAAAAGGAGGGGGAGTTCCCATATTTATCAAGGATATCCACACCTCCAGGTTAGTGGCATCGCATGAAGTATCAGAGACCATCCATGTCCAACTAACAGTGGGCAAGACTGCTTTTCAGTTTATAGCATCCTACAGACCACCCTCTCAAAGTCAGGAATCCCACTCGGCTTTCCTGAAAACATTGGAGAACATGAAGATCTCTCCGAACACCATTATATTGGGTGAATTCAACTACCCAAACACTGACTGGGAGCACTACTCAAGCCCCAGCACCTTAGCCCAAAGGTTCCTGGAAATTATAAACTCAAATGCTATGGAACAACTAGTCACCACTCCCACAAGAGGGGACAACATACTAGACCTGATCATTACTAACATGGGGACTCTATGCTCCACCCACACCAGAAGTATATCCCTCATTGGTAAGATCAGACCATAAATTAATTTCACTGGATGTCCACATCCCGACCCCATCCCCAGTCCAGAAAACCACAGTGAAAAACTTCTCAAAAGTGAACTTCTCACTTCTCAAAACTGAAGTGGAATCCTTCAAGGTCCCAGGGCCAGTGGAAACTACAGCCCAAACTGCAGAATCCTATATAAATGCATTCTACAGACATCTCCAGGAATGCATGGATCATGCTATCCCAAACAAAACCAAGACCCAATCATCCAAAGGGAGGTGTTAAGTCTGGTGGACCCCTGCCATAAATAAACTGTACAACAGAAGGAGGAAGCTACTACATGATAGAGCAAAACCCCTAATAGGGAAGGCATCTCTGATCAGTACTAGCAAAAAATTACGATCCCTCATAAAATCCTCCAAGGCCAGCTTCGAGAGAAAAATTGCACAGGACACCAAAGACAATCATAAGGCTTTTTTCAGTTATGTTAGGAACCTGGGATGCAACTCCCAGACTTGTTCTGAGTTGATTCTAAACGACAAAAAATACACTGAACCCACAGACATCGCCAATATCCTGGCAGACAGGTTCAGTGCAAACTTCTCCACCTCCTCCCCCACAAAAGAGCAAGTATCTATCCCAGCAGAGGGCTCCCTCCCAAACATCTCTGATGCTCAGGTGAAGGCTGCCCTCTCCAAAGCAAAAAACACTGCTTCCATGGGACCAGATGGCATCCCAGGTTGCGTCCTACATGAACTCCAAGAGGAAATAATCCCTCAAATAAAACAGCTATACAATCTCAGCCTCACTACAGGATATGTGCCCACAGAATGGCGTACAGCAACAGTGGTCCCACTCCACAAAGATGGATCCTCTACGGACCCTGGAAACTATCGCCCCATAAGCCTGACTAGCTTAGTTTTCAAGGCTATGGAGAGGATCATCATGGAGCTCATAAACAAAGACATCGTGGACCTACAGACACTAGATCCTACCCAGTTTGGCTTTGTCAAGGGCAGATCCTGCCTTTTGAACCTGGTTGACTTCTTTGAAATAGTCACCAAAGCCATAGATGAAGGGAAGGTAGTCCACACAGTCTATCTGGACCTTGCAAAGGCATTTGACACAATACCCCACTCGGGCATCATAGATAAGCTATCCAGCTTAAATATAAACCCCTATGTCACAAGATGGGTCGCAAACTGGCTCAAAGACATAACCCACAGAGTGAGAGTTGCTGGAGCCATGTCAGACTCGAAACCGGTCACAAGTGGCGTCCCACAGGGTTCTGTCCTGGGACCACTCTTGTTCGGTATATACTTTTCCGAGGTACAGGCAACGTGGGACTATGGCTCACCAAGTTCGCAGATGACTGCAAACTGGGCGCCATAATCGACTCTCCAGCTGACACAAACATCCTTCAAAAAGGTCTCACAGAGACAGATAACTGGTGCCAGCGCCATGGTTTAAAGCTAAATGCCAAAAATGTATAGTCATACCCTTTGGCAAAACAATGTGCCCACAAATTACCACATAGGCAGAAACCCATTAAGTACAGAGAAAGTTATTAGGGACCTGGGGACCCAAGTTGATAGCAATCTCTCCTTTGAAAACCACATTGCCAAAGTGGTTAGAAAGACCTTCTACATAGCCCACCTCATCACGAAGGGTTTCACATCTAGATCAAGAGAGGTAATCGTGCCCCTTTATTCATCCCTCATCAGGCCCATCATAAAATACAATGCCCCTTTTGGGATGTACCTTACCTGACACCTGCAGCAATTGGAAAGACCCCAAAAGTATCTCACCAAGAGGATCAAGGGTCTCAAACAGATGGCATATGCTGCTCGGTTAAAAAAACTCCAGCTCTACTCAGTTGCATACCGCCTACTTCGAGGCGATCTATGCCTGACATACAAAGCTATGTCAAATCCAGAATTAATGGACATGCTCCACCTCAGTAAATCTAAATCCCTTAGAGCCACACGCTCAAGGGACTTGAACCTCAGCACAGAAATAAAAAGAACTTGCTGGAGGGACAGGTTCATAACCCAGAGGCTCCCTTCGCTCTGGAATAGAATTCCAGTTCATGTGAGGCAGAGCACCTCACTGAATCTCTTCAAGAAGAATCTCGATATGTGGATTGGGGATTGTAGGTTTGTCCCAGGGATTACTCCCATGTCACTATTAGACAGAGGCACAGTAAACTAAACCTTAAAAAGGGCACAGTATACTCAAATCAAGGGGTGGCGTAAGCCATACAGAATCGGGCTAGGCTTATAATTGCCCCAGGGCAGATAGCCTAGTATGAACCTATGAACCTATGAACCTATATGCGTGTTCCTCATACAATCTGCTCCCATCTGGCTGACACATGGGAACCGATACTCTGCAATGCAGACAATTAAATGTGTTTTGGGAACCACATCCGTCTGCCGGGTCATGCTACCGCATACCTATTGTAGGTTTTCCACCTTTTAAATTGGCAGAAGTGAGACTTTAGGATAAACACCTGTCCCACTTTGCGTGGGACAGTCCCTCCTTAAGTGTATGTGTCATGCAAAAATAATCTAGGCATAGCAAATGTCCTGATTACAGGACAATATTATATTCTACGTTTCTCTAATAGTTGCATGTAAAAGTTATTGTATATATAACACTTCTATATGTTATGTGAAGTAGCATAAGCAACTTGACTGCTGCTAGACTAAGCTTTGATTTGTGCTAATATGTATATTTCTGTACTATGCACGGCTGTAGGTATGTTCTCACCTGCTACGTCTAACATTTCTATGGAGCAGGTCCCACTTTGGCCATTTGGAAATGTGGCAGCCCTATAGGACCAATATGTAGAGATGTCAGATTTGGCAAGGCAACACATACCCACAGCCAGTAGAAAACTGACTACTTCACTGGTTTGCATAAATAAAGGTTATTCTTGTAGCATTATAGTTGATAATACTGTTTCCCATAACATCTAGGTGTTTCAGATACAGCATAATCGTTTTATGCAACCACTACAGACAATATAAGGATTCTTTGCCTGAAATATCAGGCCATGTGCCATAATAACATTCATTTTGCAGGACACAGCTGCCCAGAGGGGAGTGTCCCTCACAAAGGCGAACAGGTGGTAACCCCAATCTATTATGCCATCATCTACCTAAGGTAGTCGGCAGAATATGCGCTTTCTGTCACTAGGAGACCTCACATACGAATGGGGGAGAATGAACACTGTATCAAGGACACTGCATAACACCCTCAGGGACACATTTAGATGATTGGTTCTATTAACCTGACACATTGACAGTCACAGGGCATATGTATTCATTCACATTTGTCGAGGTACATGCTGTTTATGACTTCATACATGTTGTCATTAGTCATTACGTGTATTCCGCAACCTGTCCACCTAATATCACTAGTTTTGGAAGGGTTTAGTTAGGACTGTGTTAGATTCTGATTCATAATCAAGGACGTCCATGATAATTGGGTACAGGGCACTGATATAGTCCCAATGTGTTCCCCCAATGGTTTACGGACTATCCAGTAGATGTGCTCTTCAGGTTTGGGAGGTATGGGCATCTGCTATGCCCACATAGGAATATTAATTACTTCCACAGTGCGGGCCTAATACATCTCTGCCAACCAACACCTGCACACTTAGGCTCATTATTGCATACCCATGATTCCCCTACCTGACACCCCTCTACAGTACTCATAACTCATACTTACTGTGAGTGCAGCTGGGGTATGAACACACCCCTACACACTGCACACTCTCCCCGTCTCAGGACACATGTCATACATTTTATCAAACTGCGTGTTATCAGACTTGCACAGCGTACTGTTCTGTGTACAGCTACATCCTGGTCACATCAATCATTATTGGGTTGCCTATAAGGGAAATTTTTGGTGTCCCACTAGGGACCCCATGATCGATGTTTAAAGTGTAGACCTTGCAGATCTCTCCCACTGGTAGTTTCCTGCCGGTGGTCTGGAAAGCAGCAGTGTATTTACCTTTATTGCATATCTGTATGTCTCACCGACCTAGCTGGGGTGGTATGGGAGGTAGACATTAGTTGATTGGACCTCCCACTAACATATGCCAGGTCCGTTGACGAATACATTTCCCAGCCATAAACACTTACACATGCGTATTGGGTTTTATATCTGCTTCAACAGTATACTATTGCCTTAGTCATTATGACACCGACACTTCACTCTGGTTAATTTGTAATCTGTATTTAGCATGTTATACAGCAGACAGATGTCGCAATATGTTCATGTATGGAGTACCGATGGTAATTGGGATGTGATACAGTGCCATTTGACCTGTTCCTCATCTGCACAGCCTATTATTACAGCTACTGTATTTGTTTGTCTGTGCACATTCATATTATTTATGTCAATAAATAGAGTGCATCAGTTACAGAGAATGTACTTCAACGTAC